>NW_027507784.1:301186221-301343721 GCF_037356315.1 Lithobates pipiens
AAATCTCCATATGTAAATTAATACAAAAAATATAAGTAATGTCCAGTGTATATATGCAATAGAAGCAGCTAAAGCTTGTTTATTCAATGAAATAGTACTTTACCACGTGGACCCTTCACCTCTAAACGCCACTAATAGATGGAGGCTTACCAGATCCCCAGTGACCCCCTGTTAGGGGAGGTCAAACTGCACAGATTCGATCACAAATCACCATAAAGGATCATAAACCCCTATACCAGCCACAGGGGTCCTCGGCACTCTTGTTGGTGTAATATCGATATGAGGATGCCATCAGACATGTGTTAAAGGCCTCACAATACTCACACGGAGTGACACAGGCCACCTACTTCTATTTCATATATACACTGGACATTACTTATATTTTTTGTATTAATTTACATATGGACATTTGAGCTCACAATTTGTTTTTTTATTACCTCATTGGACACTTAATAAGATTTTTTTCTTAATATTTGTGCATTTGAATTCACGTTTTTTTTTTATTTATCTTTTTGCACAATTTTTTAGGTCACATTCACATTTAGTGGCCAAGCGCTGCACTCTATTCTTTTGTTTTCTTTGTGCCCAGTATCCTGGTTATGGTGTTCAGCTGCTGATTTTTTTTTTGTTTTTTTACTAAGCGCAGATTTTTTTCTATTTTATTCTACAGGGACCACATTTTCTGTTTATGCACAGGAGCTTTTGCTCTGCAGCCATCAAGGCACCTTGGCTCTAAGGCTTTAGTACCTTTCATTTTGGCTATTGGTCCTGAATGTTGGCATTATTTCGCCCCTGTTTTGGAACTTACTTGGCTAATATTTTGGATCTACTTATGTTAGCAGATGTGGCCATTTCCAATTACCGGCATGTAGATCATTGGAATTAACCCTTCCCGGATACTTTTGGATATCCTCTTCATCTGGATACCCATGCATGAGGCTTATTCTCCTGCAAGAGTGAGATCTGCTCTCTCTGAAACCTTGAATGTGTCCTGAGGAAGCCCAACGGTGAAATGCGTCGACACACAAGGACTCACTGTAGATTTTGTATTATTTTACATAATTTTTATCTTTGAATGCTCTATTCAGGTTATGAATTTTCTAATGAATATTTTTACTTTTCTATACCTCGTTATTGTTTCTTATGCCTTTAAAGTCCGACCTAGGGATACTTAGCAAGCATCCCTTATCTTTTTGTTCCCCTCTTGCCCTACCTCCTCCTGCAGCCTCCTGAGACACGTCACTTGTCTCAATACACTGGAGGACCATTCACAAAGTGCAGCATGAGCTCACATGTGCAGTGAGGAGCCTCAGAAGTGTGGCTCCTCAGGAAGCCACAGCTGACTTCTGTATTAAAGATAACAGTGCCAGGTACCCACAATGGTAAGAAGAAGCAGGAATGGCAAGACCGCACTGGATCCCAGATTCCCAGGCATTGGCGAGTACCTGATCTTTAACCACTTCTCACCAATGCCAATTCTGACATTTCTCTCCTACATGTAAAATTCCTAATTCCTTTGCTAGAAAATTGCTTAGAACCCCCAAACATTAAATATATATATATATATATATATATATACACACACATACATATATACACACACACACACTGCTATATATATATATATATATATATATATATATATATATATATATATATACATACATACACACACACACACATTGCTATATATATATATATATATATATAGCTATATATATATATATATATATATATATATATATATATATATATATATATATCAAAGACCCTAGAGAATACAATAGCGGTTGTTACAACTTTTTATCTTGCACGGTATTTGCACAGCAATTTTTCAAACACTTTTTTGTGGAAAAAAAAAAACATTAAAGTTATCCCAATTTTTTTGCATAATGTGAAAGATGAAGTCGTTACGCTGAGTAAATAGATACCCAACATGTCACGCTTCAAAATTGCACACGCTCGTGGAATGGCCCCAGACTTCAGTACTTAAAAATCCTCGCTCTAATGATTGTGGCGATACCTCAAATGTGTGGTCATATGTGTACGGGACTTACTCATGTGTTCGCTCCTGCGTGGAAGCTCACGGGGACAGGGGCTCTTTACATTTTTTTTTTTTTTTTATTATTATTGTTAATTTTACTTGTCTTTTTTTAGTTTGACACTTTAAAAAAAAAAAAAAAAAAAGTTGGATCACTTTTATTCCTATTACAAGGAATGTAAACATCCCTTGTAATAGGAATATGGCCTGATCGGTCCTCTTTACAGCGAGATATGGGGTCAATAAGACCCCACATCTCACCTCTAAGCCTGAAATAAAATAAATAAATAAATGATCGCCATTTGTTTGAATGCAGAGGCCGAGGGGGACGTCATAACATCACGCCCAGCCTCTGAGCGATCATAGAGACTCCGGTGACCACCTGGTCATCCAGAAATCTCTATGGTCACCATCCGGGGCCAGCGGATCCGTTCTCTGACTCACCCACCTAGTCCAAGCACGATTACGTCACCGCCCACCTCACGTGTAGCGCCCAATGGGCTTTCTCAAAGGTTCGGAGCCTGAACCACTGATAAAACGCTGGATCATTCTGAAATGTGAGTGGATTTTTATATGGAAATACTTTTTATTAGCGATTTGCACTATGGTGCTTTCCTCTTGCCTCCTAAATGAATAAGAGCTGCTGAGAGCCACGGATTTGGAGTGTAGTGGTGCTAGCTGCTTCCTATAGTATATAGTTGGTTTATACACAATGATAAAGCAGAACATTTTCTCACATTTATGTGTTAAAAAAATAATAAAAAATTATGGAGGTTCCTCTTTAACAGCTTGTCGAACCTTTCACGTAGGAGTACAGCGGCTGTCCTGTGCTGAATCACGTATCCAATACGTGATCCAGCACTTCCGGGTAGGGGGCCAATGATTGACCACTGGCACCCGCTGATCAGTGAAGAGGATAACAGGAGTGAGAAAGAGCCTCTCTTTCTCACTCCTGATATGGACCGGGAACTATGGGATTTGAAGAAAGGGTGGAAAAGGAGAGGTCCAGAAGCTCACAGAGGATGTTACAAAAAAATAAAATTAAATTACAGGGCCATTAATTTGTGGATGTGCATGCATTATTTCATATATATATATATATATATATATATATATATATATATATATATATATATATATATATATATATATATATATATATATATATATATATGCATTTTGATTACCATTATGCAATAAAATATAGGGTTGGTAGTTATTTATGATTAAGGTGTATTTATAGAGATTCATATTTTATTGGGAATTGCAAGGTAGAGCTGCACCATTAAGAGGTTTTACATATGTAGGAATATAGTGAGCCTCTCTTTCTCACTCCTGATATGGACCGAGAACTATGAGATTTAAAGAAAGGGTGGAAAAGGAGAGGTCCAGAAGCTCACAGAGGATGTTACAAGGTGGCAAAATAACACAGTAAAAAAAAAATTCATGAAAAAATTTAATTAAATTACAGGGCCATTAATTAGTGGATGTGCATGCATTATTTTTGAAGAATAAGGACATTTAGCATCATTTTAAAGTGCAACAGAGTTCACCGTAAAAAATAAACAGCAGTTGTTTTGGAAAAATACCAGTTTCATGCAAGGACATCTGTACCCCAACTAAAGGGGAACTCTGCTTAGTGATATCCAAACTGGTAACATATACCTAATAAAATGGCTTAAAAACTGTAAAACTGGCAATACATGGATCAAAAGTCATCCAGTTCAGCAGGGACAATAGCCATTTAAATCCACAAATGGGTACATTGGTTGTACAGAAGTTGATCTACTTATCGAAATTCTGTAGTTTCGTTCTGTCAGATTTTCCCTGCATGATCAGTGCTGCTGGCTATAGCCGGCAACACTGCCCTTTGTATTGTGATGGTGGGGAAAGCGCCCTACTTTCAGAATACAATATCATAGTGGGAAGGATTCCCTTATCCACATGGAATGTGTGGATAGGGGAAGCGGATAATTTTTTTTCAATCAACCTCCTGGTTGAACGTCAAAAAAAGCAGGAGGATCAATGTATGGGCTGCATAAGCCTTCCCTTTGTGAAACAAAAAAAATCAGTTCTGTGGACCATCATACACACAGGTTGGTCAGGCAGTTTGGGAAGTCAGCTCATTTGCATATTATAATTTAAAAAAGTTAAAGGAGAATACATTTATACATTCCCCCAACCCCCCTCGATGTAAGCCACCAACCTTTACACCCCTACAGCAGTCATGACCTACACAGTGTTTACTTCTTAGGCTGGTAATCTTCCTCCCCATTGTCTGAGCCTGTACAGGGAGTCTTCACAGACTTCTATGAGGTCATCTTCAAAGACTGGAGAGACTCAAAAAACCCCTATAGAAGTCTGAGGCCCCAATGCATGCACACAGCTGGAGGGGAGGAAGTTTGCAGCTGCAAGGTGTAGACAATGTATCAGGCCACCGCCATAAAACCCGGGTAAGTATGCAGTTGTGAGGAGTGTTTGGTAGTTTAGATCAATAAAGTCGGGCAGGGCGGACAAGCCCGGAGTTCCGCTTTAGTAAACCCATTACCTGGTAATAGGCCTTCTTTATTTCTTTCTGGCTCGCATTCCTTGGGACCCCCAAAACCTGGTAGAAGTCTGTTTTGTTGCAGGAGGATGAACTTGTGTGAAATTGTGACACATGCCCTGTGTATACGGGAAACACAACACAAGCAGAGACAACAGTTACATCTCCTCTACACAACTAAACCTTTCACACAGAGGGCTTATCTTCCATTTCTAGATCACATAAAGCTGAATATATCATAGAAACATTGTGCAGCCACCTACAATGTGCCAATCCAGTTGAGCGCAACCTGCCTGCTACAGAGATCAGAGGGCAACCTGACTGCTATGGGCATAATCCAAGGGCAACTTGACTGCCATGGGCATAATCAGAGGGCAACTTGACCGCCATGGGCATAATCAGAGGGCAACTTGACCGCCATGGGCATAATCAGAGGGCAACTTGACCGCCATGGGCATAATCAGAGGGCAACTTGACCGCCATGGGCATAATCAGAGGGCAACCTGACCGCCATGGGCATAATCAGAGGGCAACCTGACCGCCATGGGCATAATCAGAGGGCAACCTGACCGCCATGGGCATAATCAGAGGGCAACCTGACTGAAATGGGCATAATCAGAGGGCAACCTGACCGCCATGGGCATAATCAGAGGGCAACCTCACCGCCATGGGCATAATCAGAGGGCAACCTGACCGAAATGGGCATAATCAGAGGGCAACCTGACCGAAATGGGCATAATCAGAGGGCAACCTGACTGAAATGGGCATAATCAGAGGGCAACCTGACTGAAATGGGCATAATCAGAGGGCAACCTGACCGCCATGGGCATAATCAGAGGGCAACCTGACCGCCATGGGCATAATCAGAGGGCAACCTGACCGCCATGGGCATAATCAGAGGGCAACCTGACCGCCATGGCCATAATCAGAGGGCAACCTGACCGCCATAGCCATAATCAGAGGGCAACCTGACCGCCATGGCCATAATCAGAGGGCAACCTGACTGCTACAGAAATCAGAGGGCAACTTGACCGCTATGGGCATAATCAGGGGGCAACCTGAGCGCTATGGGCATAATCAGAGGGTAACATGTGGTTAGAGCTGTAGAACTAGAACTCCCAGCATGCATTTGCAGCCTATCAGTGACAGAGGCATGCTGGGAGTTGTAGTCCCACACAGAGGGCTCTCAGCTCCTGCAGCATGCAATGTAACCTTGAGCATGTCGCACACATGGGTAGCCGAGGGCGCTCACCGCCTTCCACTTACCTCCTGCGAGGACCCGGGCCCCCACCGCCCGCAGAGCCAATAGCTGGGCTCCCTCGGCCCGGGACCAGCGGTGGCCCCCTGGCAGCAGCTGTCCCCTCACCCCGGACACTGCCACTGCGAACCAGCGCGAGGAACAGCGAGCTGCCATCTTGCCGGCAACCATTAACAGTGCGCACGCGTGACAGACACACGGCAAGGAATGTCACATTGTAGCAGCTGGTTCCGGCCACCAGGGGGAGCCGGAAGTGATGTCGGCAAAGGGACAGGATTTGGGCGGGGCGTGAGCCAGGGAAAAGTGACATGTTACTGTGTACCCAAAAGGAGTGTGTGTATGTGTGTGTGTGTGTGGGAGGAGAGGGAGGTTAGCAACACAGGGAGAGTTGCAGAGACATTGGGGAGGGACACTGCCACTGTGGGGTAATAAAGAAGAGTGAGATGGGGTGCAGGGTTAGCAGGGCAGCCATCAGAAAGTTTTGGGCCCTTTACACAGCTTTAGACCTGCCCCCCCCCCCTCCCCTAGACTGACCACCAACATTCCCCAGGGCTTGTCTATGGGCCATCCTACCGAATCCGCACACTGACCATCTCACCTGTACACGCACCCCCCCACACCTGTATATATGTCACCCCCCATACACACACCTGTATATATGTCACCCCCCATACACACACACACCTATATATATATATATGTCACCCCCCCATACACACACCTGTATATATGTCACCCCCCATACACACACGCCTGTATATATATCACCCCCATACACACACCTATATATATGTCACCCCCATACACACACACCTATATATATGTCACCCCCCCATACACACACACCTATATATATATGTCACCCCCATACACACACACCTATATATATATGTCACCCCCCATACACACGCACCTATATATATATATATATATATGTCACCCCCATACACACACGCACCTGTATATATGTCACCCCCATACACACACCTGTATATATGTCACCCCCCATACAAACACCTGTATATATGTCACCCCCCATACACACACGCCTGTATATATATCACCCCCATACACACACCTGTATATATGTCACCCCCATACACACACCTATATATATATGTCACCCCCCCATACACACACACACCTATACATATGTCACCCCCCATACACACACACCTATATATATATATATATATATATATGTCACCCCCCCATACACACGCACCTATATATATATGTCACCCCCCATACACACACGCACCTGTATATATGTCACCCCAAACACGCACCTGTATATATGTCACCCCCATACACACACACCTGTATATATGTCAATCCCCACACACACACACACCTGTATATATGTCACCCCCCATACACACACCTGTATATATGTCACCCCCATACACACACCTGTATATATGTCACCCCCATACACACACCTATATATATATATATGTCACCCCCCTACACACACACCTATATATATGTCACCCCCATACACACACACCTATATATATATGTCACCCCCCATATACAGGCACCTATATATATATGTCACCCCTATACACACGCACATATATATATATATATATATATATATATATATATATATATATATATATATATATATATATATATATATGTCACCCCCCATACACACGCACCTATATATATATATATATATATATATATATATATATATGTCACCTCCATACACACACGCACCTGTATATATGTCACCCCCATACACACACCTGTATATATGTCACCCCCATACACACACACCTGTATATATGTCACCCCCATGCACACACACCTGTATATATGTCAACCCCCATACACGCACACCTATATATATATATATATATATATATATATATATATGTCACCTCCATACACACACGCACCTGTATATATGTCACCCCCATACACACACCTGTATATATGTCACCCCCATACACACACACCTGTATATATGTCACCCCCATGCACACACACCTGTATATGTCACCCCCCATGCACACAAATACCTGTATATATGTCACCCCCATACACACACCTGTATATATGTCACCCCCCATACACACACATCTGTATATATGTCAGCCCCATACACACACACCTGTATATATGTCACCCTCCATACACACACACCTGTATATATGTCACCCCCCATACACACACACCTGTATATATGTCACCCCCCCCATACACACACCTGTATATATGTCACCCCCCCATACACACACACCTGTATATATGTCACCCCAATGCACACACACCTAACATTCCAGTGTGGTTGTACAGAGAGTCTGATTAGCACAGATCAGACTGGGGTTCTCGGTCACCCTGTGCCCCGGATGGACACAGTGTGTCTTACACATAGAAGGGACCATGGGAGCTGGACCAGGAGCTTCCGGTTCTCTCCAAGGCAAGCTGGGCTCCACAAGCCCCCCCGCCCAAAGTGACTCCTGTCACAATGCTCAATAGGGTTTAGGTCTGGAGACATGCTTGGCCAGTCCATCACCTTTACCCTCAGCTTCTTTAGCAAGGCAGTGGTCATCTTGGAGGTGTGTTTGGTGTCTTTATCATGTTGGAATACTGCCCTGCGGCCAGGAGCGGATCAAGAGTCTAGTCTCGGGAGGGGCACTGCTACAAAATATGTTTTTTTTGGGGGCAATTTATATGGGAAATGGCTGGTATTGGCGCTTCAATCATCACGGCACCATGGTTGTTATGGTGTCAGGATGATTGAAGCACATTATTTCTATTATTACATTGTAATACAAAAATAAATGGTTCAACTCACCATAATGCAGAATTAGTGGGAGCCCTGAGGGTGTCACTTGCCACGTCTTCTGCCACCAAATGCGGATTGTCACTTGCCACGTCACTTGTCACTAAATGTGGATTGTCACTTGCCATGTCACTTGCCACGCACTGCACATTGTCACTTGCCATGTCACTTATAACCAAATGCGGATTGTCACTTGCCACATGACCTGCCACACATTACGGATTGTCACTTGCCACACTTTGCAGATTGTCACTTGCCCCTTTGCCTGCCACACATTGCGGATTGTCACTTGCCACATGACCTGCTGCACATTACAGATTGTCACTTGCCACACTTTGCAGATTGTCACTTGCCCCTTCGCCTGCCACACATTGCAGATTGTCACTTGCTCCTTCGCCTGCCACACATTGCGGATTGTCACTTGCCACGTACCCTGCCACACATTACAGATTATCACTTGCCACGCAGCCTGCCACACATTGCGGATTGTCACTTGCCACGTAGCCTTCCACACATTGCGCATTGTCACTTGCCACATAGCCTACCACACATTGCGGATTGTCATTTGCCACGTCACCTGCCACACATTGCAGATTGTCAGTTGCCACGTAGCCTGCCACAGGTTGCGCATTGTCACTTGCCACGTCGCCTGCCATACGTTGCAGATTGTCACCTGCTGTGTCACTGGTCTTTTGCTGTGTCCCAGAGTGAAGTTAGGCAGCAGAGAGATAATGTAATCTCTCTGCTGCCCACTGCTTCCTGCACATTGCAGAACTGCAGAGATGCAGGGCAGTGAGAGATGATGTCATCTCCCTGCTCCCCTGCCCGCCAGCTTCCTGATTGGCCAGCAGCCCTCACACACTGAGCCGCCCAGCTGACCCCCCCACCCACCCGCGCTGTCACCCTCTGAATCGCTCGCCCACGCTGTCACCCGCGGACCGCCCGCCTGCGCTGTCACCCACGGAACCGCCCGCCCACGCTGTCACCCGCGGAAATGCTCGCCCACGCTGTCACCCGCGGAAACCGCCCCCCGGAACGACACCCGTAGAACCGCCGCCCGTGCTATCACCCGCGGAGCTGCCCACATTCTTGAAGGGGGCAATTTCCCTGTTGCCCCCCCCTGGATCCACCCCTGTCTGCGGCTAAGTGTCCGAAGGGAGGGGATCATGCTCTGCTTTAGTTTGTCACAGTACATGTTGGCATTCATGGTTCCCTCAATGAACTGTAGCTCCCCAGTGCTGGCAGCACTCATGCAGCCCCAGACCATGGCACTCCCACCACCATGCTTGACTGTAGACAAGACACACTTGCCTTTGTACTCCTCACCTGGTTGCCGCCACACATGCTTGACACCATCTGAACCAAATAAGTTTATCTTGGTCTCATCAGACCACAGGACATGTTTCAAGTAATCCATGTCCTCAGTTTGCTTGTCTCCAGCAAACTGTTTGCAGGCTTTCTTGTGCATCATCTTTAGAAGATGCTTCCTTCTGGGACGACAGCCATGCAGACTAATTTGATGCAGTGTATGGTCTGAGCACTGACAGGCTGACCCCCCCCCCCGCCCCTTCAACCTCTGCAGTAATGCTGGCAGCATTCATAGGTCTATTTCCCCAAGACAACCTCTGGATATGACGCTGAGCACGTGCACTCAACTTCTTTAGTCGACCATAATGAGGCCTGTTCTGAGTGGAACCTGTGCTGTTAAACCGCTGTATGGCCTTGGCCACTGTACTGCAGCTCAGTTTCAGGGTCTTGGCAATCTTCTTATAGCCTAGGCCATCTTTACGTAGAGCAACAATTCTTTTCTTTTTTTTCAGATATTTAGAGAGTTCTTTGCCGTGAGGTGCCATGTTGAACGTCCAGTGACCAGTATTATGCCCCATACACACTATCAGATTTTCTGCTGAGTTTTTCCTTCAGGTTTACCAAAACCATGTAGTGCAAAGGTCTGCCTGATTGCATACAAATTGAAACTCCTGAGGTTTGACCTCATATTATATGGCTTTGGTAAATCTGAAGGAAAAACTCAGCAGAAAAACTGATAGTGTGTATGGGGCTTTAGAGAGTGAGAGCGATAATACCAAATTTAACACACCTGCTCCCCATTCACACCTGAGACCTTGTAACACTAACAACTCACATGACACCGGGGAGGGAAAATGGCTAATTGGGCCCAATTTGGACATTTTCACTTAGGGGTGTACTTACTTTTGTTACCAGTGGTTTAAACGTTAATGGCTGTGTGTTGAGTTATTTTGAGGGGACAGTAAATTTACACTGTTATACAAGCTTTACAATCACTACTTTACATTGTAGAAAAGTGTAATTTCTTCAGTGTTGTCACATGAAAAGATAGAATAAAATATTTACAAAAATGTGAGGGGTGTACTCACTTTTGTGAGATACTGTAGTAGAAAATGACACAGGAGTTGTATTAAAGTGGTTGTAAAGCAACAAAGTTTTTTTTACCATGCATTATGAAGGTAAAAAACCCTCTGAATGCAGTTTCCCCCTACAAAGTTTTACTCACCTGAGCCCGATCTCGATCCAGTGATGTGCATGAGAGCCTAAGCTCTTTGGTTCTCTCACTTCTCTCAAAACCATTGGATAGATCAGGTAAGTATAAGATGCTTGTTATTTAAAAGAAAAAAAACGAACCTTAAGGCCTCATGTACACCGGATGTTGTAAAAACGCCAGTAGCTTTTGCTGTAGAAAGCTGTAGCTGTAGAATGAGTTTTGCAGCATTTTTGTAGTTGTATTTTTCAGCATTTTTTTTCTTTCTCTTTTCAAATATTTTATTGAATATAATGCAATAAAAAGAGTCATACAATAGATTTATAGTTAAGTAGAATGTATAAAAGTGTGAAATGAGCCTTCTCAGTATATTAACAGGAGGTGAATACTATAATAACAGTCATGTAATTTGGGATATATTATTTTAACACATTTTAGCTAAAGATAAACATGTATAACGTTTAATAACGGGATTAGATACATAGTAAAAATTGAAGTTTCAAAGTTTAGGGTTGGAGGAGATTTGGTATAATATAGGGTAAAAGAAAGGTTGTTACCAGGAAGGTATAGAGAGGTAAGTAGATAATTCAGGGCCAAGATCCAAACATGGGGCTTGGTTATTCCCTGAATAAAAAACACCTAATTAAACCATCCCTAAAATCTCCTCTATAGTAATAACATTAGGAAATATATAACTGATTAATTTAGCTTGTACACCTATATATATTAAAAGGAGAGGGTGTGGGGAAAGCAAGGGTGGGGGAGGCATATATAAGGGTTGTGGAGGGAGGAGACCACTCCGAAAGAAAATGGTATGTTAATAAATTCTACATGTAACATAGGTAGTAAGATATATGTTTGATTAGTTGTTTCATGAGAATATAAGAGATTGGTCTAGAGTCTAGACCATGTGGTAAGTAGTGTTCAATCCAAAGAAGCCATAATGATTCAAACATGGGAACTTTATCTAGTACGGTTGCCTCTATTTTAGCGTGAATCATGGCTTGCGTTTCTCTATGTTTGAATGATACCATGCATAAAGTGGGTGTTTTCCAGGCTTTTGCAATATTTTGTTTGGCAGCCGTGGTTATCGATAATAGAAGTTTAAATTGGCGGTGAGTTAAAGTTTGAGGTTTATTATTCAGGAGTGCTACCGTAGGGTCTGGTTCTACTGTGGTTTTGAAAATGATAGAAAGAATTTTGAATATTTCTGACCAAAAAGCTCTGACTATGGGACAATCCCACCAAATGTGTAAGTGTGTGCCTTAGGCCGCGTACACACGGGCGGATTGTCTGTCCAACTTAGTCCGCTGAACCGTGTTTCAGCGGACAATCCGCTCGTGTGTGGGCTTCAGCTGACTTTTTCAGCGGACAGTCTGACGAACAAAGTCTTACGGAATTTCCGTAATTTTGTCCGTTCAAACTTGGTTTTGTCCGTCCAAACTTGGTTTCAGCGGACAGTCCGCTCGTGTGTAGGCAAGTTGGACGGACTAAGTATGGCGCATGCTCAGAAAGGATTTACACGGCCGAAGGTTGCATTGCAGTGTATAGGACGTCGTTTTTCTAGTCCCGTCGTACGTGCTGTACACGTCATCACGCACGCTTTCAGCGGACTGTCTGCTCAACGTGTGTGGTCAAGTCCGTTCATTCAAATTTTGAACGGACTGTCTGTCGGATTGTCTGACGAACTTAGTTGGGCAGACAATCCGCCCGTGTGTACGCGGCCTAAGTCAGCACATCCTCGAAAGCAGTTAGCTGGGTATTGCAAGAGGAATTTTCAAATCCTAGCAGGTACTAAGTACCATCTAGAAAGCACCTTATAGTTAGTTTCTGAAGCTACTATATTTGGGGAGGCCGATCTAGTAGCCTGCCATATGTGAGTCCAGTTTAGTTTGTCTGGTTGAAGTTTTAAATCATTTACCCATTTGGATGTATAGGTTGGAGGGGAAGAGGTTGTATGCGATAATAGTTGGTTGTACAGATTTGAAATGAGCCCTCGTTTGTGAGGATCAGATTTGCAAGCTTGTTCAAAGAAAGTGAAGCTTGGGGTACATGGATTTGAAGGAATGTTTTGGATTAGAAATTGTTTTATTTGTACGTATCTAAATGTTTCTTTTTGAGGTATAGCATGTGTTTTTTGTAATGTAGCAAAAGGGGTAATAGAGGAGGATTCATAAAAGGGATGAGAACGGGTTAATTCTGCATTTGACCAAGTATGGAAAGATGATGGAGAAGTCCAGGCAGGATAGAAAGATGGGTTATTAAGGAAGGAAAGAAGGGGGTTATGTTCGGATTGGAGACCAAAACGAGCTCTTAGTCTGTCCCAAATTGAATGGCTATGCTTAGTAATAGGGTTAGTAATTGCTCTGCGTTGTGCTGGTGGGAGCCAAAGAAGGTTTGCAGTTGATAAAGGATCACATTCTACTGATTCAATTATAACCCAAAGGGGAATTTCTTTTGTAGTGTGGTATTTAGGTAACATGGCTAATTGGGCAGCATAATATTATTTAGAGAAATTGGGAACGCTCAATCCACCACCAATACGAGGAGTGTGAAGGGTAGATTGTGGGAGGCGGGGCTTAAGTTTTCCTCAAATGAATTGGGAAACTTTCCTCTGTAATATGTGTAAGAGATATGCTGGAACCTGTATTGGAAGCACTCTGAAGAGATATAGGATCTTAGGAAGTATTGTCATCTCAATTACAGAAATTCTACCCATCCATGCCAATGGGAGAGAGGACCAGGTTTTCATTAATGTTGAGAGGTGAGTTAGCATGGAGGGGTAGTTTGCCGAATATAGATTAGTTGGGTTAGCTGTAAATATAATTCCAAGATAAGTAATTTGTGTTGATGACCATGTGAATGGGAGGGAGTCTTGCAATTGCACCTGCAAGTCAGGTGGAATAGAAATGTTTAAGGCTTTGGACTTATGAGTATTTATTTTGAGTCCTGATATTGATTCAAATTTGGTTAGGATATCTATAAGATTTGGGGCTGAGGTAAGTGGTGAAGTTAGGAAAATAAGAACGTCGTCAGCAAACATACATAGTTTGTGTTGATAACCTCCTAGTTCAAGGCCTTTAATATTTATATTGGAGCGTATAAGCTGTGTGAGAGGTTCGATTGCCTAAGCAAATATAAGAGGGGAAAGGGGGCATCCTTGTCTGGTTCCTCTCTCAATGGCAAAGGATTCGGAACGGTATCCAGAATATGAAACATATGCTTTTGGGTTTTGATACAGAGAAGAGATCCAACCTCTAAATAGTTTTTTCCGAATCCCCATCGGATTAGGATGGAGTTGAGATAGGACCAAGAAGCATTTTTTTTTCTTTAGCAAAACGATACTCTGTATCATCTTTAAGCTTTTATCAGCATCAGAGTGTTTTTAAAGCTGAAAAACTCTTCTGAAAACCCACTAGTTCTGGGGTTTTTGTGTGCATGGACACATAGATGCTGGGGAGTTTACTGGCTACAGAAAAAAATGCCTAAAGCCAAAAACTGCAGCTGTAATAATGTCCAGTGTGCATGAGGCCTTAGAATCCAGGAATTAGGGATTCTGTAGTCTTGGACTGGGGTCTGGAGCTGGAATTTTCCAAAATGTATTGGGTGGAACGGAACCTTTGATCCTGTGTCCGAATTTGGTTGGATGCCTCAGTCATTGTATATAAGCCAGAGGATAGCTTAGAGCTCCCAGTTTGGAGACAACTCCCATATTGGAGACAGGAGATCTCACCCAGGGGTCAGAGGAGCCCCAGTCAGGAGTTAAAGCAGAGTTCCACTTAAAAATGGAACTTCTGCTTTAAGCACTCCTCGGCCCCTTACATGCCACATTTGGCATGTCATTTTTTTTTTGGGGGGGGGGGTTGTGCTTCATTAGGAGGGGGACTTCCTGTCCCACTTCCACCCAGGGACCGCCAAGGCGACTCCTCCTTCGCCTTAGGCGGCCCCTCCCTCTAGGGGATCTCCTGGGACATGTGACAGGTCCCAGGAGATCGCCTGTCCACTCTGGGAGCGCAGCGCGACTCGCGCATGCACCGTGGGTGCCCAGAGTGGCAATGGAGGCATCGGCGGAGAGGAGGGGGAGAGGAGCGACGCTCCGTTCAGTCGCATCGCTTGACTGTGGAAAAGGTAAGTGTCTGTTTATTAAAAGTCAGCAACTACACTTTTTGTTGCTGCTGACTTTTAATGAATATTAAAAGCTTGGAACTCCGCTTTAAGAGATGGGAGGTCTCAACTAGGGGTCAGAGGAGCCCCAGCTAGAAGACAGGAGGTCTCGTCCCAGCCCAGGAATCAGGTGGGCTTTTATTGGGGTGTCAGGAGAACCCCTATACAGAGACCAGGAATGGGTCATGCAACAGAGAGCTGCAACTAAAGGTTTTGTTCAAAGGAGCTGGGACGGTAAAGTTTTATTCTCCAAACTGTCTGCTTGTCCTCTCTAGTTGTTCTCTTCATATATCTTCACACACGTACCCAAAAAGAAAATGAGTAAGTATATGAGTCAATGAATCTGGTAAGAACCTAGGATATTGAACATACACAGACATGGTGAATAGAGGAGTGTTTGCTATACAGCGCTGGATGATGTGGACTGAATTTGCATAACATCCACCAGGGGGCGATGTGGTTTCATCTGGCTGCTGTAAAATACATTGTGGGGACACTTGTGGTCTTGATAGTAATACATAAGCATGGGACAGAAAAGGGCCTTCAAGTTTTGAAGTACACAATTCTCTAAAATGTCCAAAGTGGTTCAGTTTCACAGCAGGATGAGCCATTTTACTCTTAACATTTGCTGAGGAATAAAGAAAATGTAATGAGCAAGCATGGAGGCTGCTACCTACTAAAAATGTTAGTTGCCTGACCATCCTGCTAATGCAATGACTTCACTACTGTCTGAGATGTACATGTGTGAGTGAAACATTTGTACATAATTTTACTAGAACACTTCATTAGTGTGGATTTATTTTCAGCTTTAAAGTGGAGTTCGACCCAAAAATGGAACTTCTGCTTTAAGTGAAGGTGACCCCCTGACATGCTGCATTTGGCATGTCATATTTTTTTTTTTTGGGGGGGGGGGGCGAAACCCTCTTTTTAGAGGGTTCCAGCTACCACTTCCTCCTGGGGCACACACCGCGGCGCCAGAAGGAAGTTCACCTCTCACCCTCCCTGTCACAGGTCCCAGATGATTGCCCGGCCAGTCACAGCACACTGCGTGCCAGGCTGTGAAGGCACAGCCAGGCGCCCACAGTGACAATGCTGGTGCCACAGAGAGGAGGGGGAGACGAGCGAGGCTTCATTCCCCACACCGCTGGACCCTGGGACAGGTAAGCGTTCGATTATTAAAAGTCAGCAGCTGCAGTATTTGTAGCTGCTGCCTTTTAATTTTTTTTTACAGGGGAACTCCGCTTTAAATTGCTACAAGCAAATATGTTACAGGCACACATAAACCTCAGAACCAAATAGCTCTGAGTCATTTTGTGAAGAAACGCATAGGGAGGAGTGACGTGCTGACATCACCATGTTTGCACAGGTCATGGAAGGATGGGCTGTCATTATTGAGCCGGCTGGCATAGTCACATATGTTTTAACACTTTATTGTAAGTGTAAACCCTTTTATAATTAAACTTCTGGTTGGATATTTTACACTATGGAAGCTTTATCTCTTCTTTTGGGTATTTCATCAGATGGGGTCCTCCCTTGAGTGGCAGGCGGCTCACAACTTGGGTCCACTGGAGGATTAATGACCTTGGTTGGGTGAAATAGCCACAACCGGATAGACCTTCTGTAATAGGAGATCTAAGGATCTGGTAAGTGGCAAATTTATTTGGTGGAGGTTTTTTCCTTTGGAACTTACACTTTTTTTGGGCGATTTACCGTACACTGTGGGATCGTTTTTTACCTCACTGTATGGACCTTTTGCTTACAGCATCGCTGTTCTCATATATATATATATATATATATATATATATATATATATATATGTCCCATTTTTAGCACAACTTTGTTTTTGGATTATACATATTTGTGAGTGCTTCCATTACATATGCTTTTGTGTCTAAAGCTGGATATAAACGAAACTATTTTCTTTCGACTTTTTTTCATTTCGATTTACCAAAACCATATAATATATAAAAACCTAAACACTTTAAATTTATATGCAATCAGGCAGGCCCTTTCACTACATAGTTAAAGGGAAATCTAAAGGAAATCTAACAACAAAAGTTGTATAGTGTGTATCCAGCTTAAAGAGGGATTTCACTGAAAAAATAATTATTAAAAGCCAGCTATAAATACTACAGCTGACTTTTAATAAATGGACACTCACCTGTCCCAGGGTCCAGTGATGTCGGCCTCCGAGGCCGATCGATCGCTCGGCTCTCGGCTGCTGCCGCCGCCATTCTAGGTGAGGGAATCAGGAAGTGAAGCGTTGCGGCTTCACATCCTGGTTCCCTACAGCGCATGCGCGAGTCGCGCAGCGCAATAGGAATGGTCCGTGCTGTCTCTGGGACCCATGTGTGTCCCAGCAGACAGTGTGCCTGGACAGGAAGAGGCATAGACTCCCGTGGGAGTCTATGCCCGGAAGTGGGTGCAAATACCTGTCTTGGACAGGTATCTGCACCCCCCTCCCCCCTGAAAGGTGCCAACTGTGACACCGGAGGGGGGGAGAGTTTCCGATGAGCAAACGTTTCACTTTAGGGTGGAACCCCGCTTTAAGCCTACCCTCAAAAACTTAATCAAAACACTTAGCATAGCAGGTGTTGTATATCCCTCAATAGGGACACCTATTGGCAACAGTGTATAGGCCTAGGACACACCCCCTGTCATGCTTCCTTAAAGGAGAATTATAAACAAAAAAAAAAAAACTGATTATATAAACGCACAAGTGCTTTTTCTTAATCACTACTATTCTTTTATAATGGCTTTTGAAATTTACCAGTGCAGAAATTTAGCAATTTGATGAAAGAAAACGAAAAAACACTGTGCTCGTCACATGAATTCTGATCCGCCACCATGCCTTACATGGAGGATTACCAGGGAAGCATGATCCTATGTGATAGAGTGGTCATATTATTACATATAGTAGTAACCAATGCCACTAGCTGGGTCCGCCACTTCTTGTTAAATGTCCCCTCCAAACATCACATGTACAAAGAGAGAAGAAAACAAGAACCAGATATTAATATTTTTTTGAAAAATATTTTTAGAAACACTCACATGTAGTATAAAGTGATAGCACTGTATAATAACAAAGCCCAGGATTTGATCTGTGCTCTTCCACATGCATCTCAACCTTTGGCTCCTGCCTTCGTGTTTTGTCAAAACTGACATAATTGGGAGCTCAATGATATTTATTTTGTAGAAAACATGTAGGGAGAATCTGTTGGGTTGGATATACGTATGGGAGCTGCTATAGCGATGTTCACATAAATCTCCTGATTTACCTATGATTGTCCTATACCAGTGACCACCGAGCAATGAACCAAGGCTGTACACTTTATACCTTCCAACTTTTTGAGATGGGAATGAGGAAAAGCAAAAGTATGTAGGCATAGGACACGTCCCCTTAAAGGAGAATTAACCTAAAAAAAGATTAGTTAAAACCACAACTTTTTTTTTTACCACTACTATTCCTTTATATTGGCTTTTGAAATTTACAAATGCAGCAATTTAGAAATCAGATGAAAGGTTTAGCACTGGGAAACACTTCTTGAAAGATAAAAAGTGCATTTTATATACAACTATATAGATCAGAATGAGGGACAAATATGGAGGAAAGAGGGACAGTCCCTCCAAATCAGGGACAGTTGGGAACTATGCATACCGACCATGCTGACCACAGAGAGTCACTCACAAAACATCATCACCATTTACAGAACACCTTCAATGAATACATGGTGCTCTCTGTTTTTATGATGTGCAGAATCAGAGAGCGCCTTGCTTGTTTAGACAAATTCAAGTTTATTAAGTATGTAATACACATGACTACCGATTGTAATCATTTGATTTATATATCTATGTGTAGCACTAACCCCCAAAGGAGCTGCTGGTTAGATTGGGCTTACCGTTACCTTCTTTCTCCTCACTTCATGCCTAGATGTGTCCCGTGGTAGATGGCTCAGTAACTTGAGAGACTGACGACAGATCTACTTAAATGGATTTTTTTTGCAAAAACATAGACAATGAACAGTCTCTTAAAACGGGATCAGAGGGTTGGAAGTTCAGGTACTCTTAGTGTCAAAGTCAATATTGAAGAACTTGCTTGCTTTGACTGCATCCAGAGAATAGTCATTTGCAACTGGATGTTTACTCAAGTTGGACAAACCCTCTCTCACAAGGCCTAGCAGCCAACAAGGTGCTTACTCGGGAACAAGTCTCTGCCACAGACGATGTTGTAGAACATACAAGGATAAGTCTCTGTCACAGACATTGTTGCAAAACACATAGGAAAACTAAACTTGTAGAACACTCGTGTGATACCTGGATCTTTCAGCCAGCTTGGCGATATCCACGAGATCGGATTCTCTTGGGTACTTCAGCTTCTCCAGACTCTTGCTAAGAAACCAACCCGTACGTGGCCTTCTTCTGAAGAGTCCTCCCCTGGATAGCGTGAAGTCACTGGGTCTCTCCCAAACCGGAGACGGCACCCAAACACCTCAGAATCCTCCTTTAGTTTCCTTGCCTCGGGCTAGCCAGCCCGAGACAACAAGATCGGGTGGATCCGCACCCCTGGCCATAGCCTTCCTGGGGGCTGGTCAGGAGGACCAGGACCAAGAAGTCAATACATCCTTCTGGACCGGAACCCCGAATCACGTGACATCCGCATCTTAAATACCCTCTCCCAGAAAGCACAGCAAGAGCGCCACTCCGACTGGGCGGGCTCCAAGAGAGAGTAAATTAAGCACCTGACCAGACCATAATTCCATGCCTGCCAGAAGAGACAGTGCCCCCTGTGGTCAGGCTGAACATCTCATAGTCCAGTCAGACTGATGCTGAAGTCCAAATTTAGACAATAGTACCTAAACCAAACTGCAGTTCAGGTGTAACCTTAAATTTGAAAAACACATAGCGCATTTTTTATGTCTAGTGCACAATATGTTTCCATTCTACCCCAAAGAAGCAGATTTAATCAGTGAAACTCATTGAAACAGAGAGGATGCTTCACCAAGGGCCTCACCCAATATTGCATAGACTGCATGAAATGACATGGTTATTGGGGGGCGCATGCGCGCGATCGCGGAAGATGGCCGCTTAGTCTCCGCGCTCCGCGCCACCGGCCGCTAAATACTCGGTCCTCAGAGCACACAGGCTACTCAGACACGCCGGACCGGCAGCCCCAGATTGCGGACGCCGGCGGGGACCCGCGGGAATGCATCGGTCGCACGGGGGAAAGCGGAGGTCTCCCAAACAGCGCAAGATGCAGCAAGCAGCAGGGACAGGCAAGATGGCGCCTGAGCCTCCGGAGCCAGACGACACCACGAGGCTCTCCGGGATGGGGGCAGCCTCTCCCCCTGACAGTCTGCAGCAGTTTCCCTCGGATCTGGTAAGCCCTGCACAACCTGCTTCTGAGGATATGCTAGCCAGATTCCGTTGTATAGTCAGGGATGAGATCTCAGCAGCCTCACGCAAGCTTTCCTCTGATCTCATGCGAGGCCTTAAGGAGCTAGGCCACCGCACAAACCAACTAGAGCAAAGGATGGACTTATCCACCACAGTGCTAGAGGGCCATGAGGATGAACTTGAAAAGTTGCACGTGGAGCTGGAGGGATTGAAGGACAAGTTAGAGGATTCTGAGAACAGGGCCCGCAGGGACAATCTGAGAATCCGCGGTATCCCTGAGGCTGTTACAGATATCCAGGGTACAGCTACGGCCTTCTTTCAAGAACTTGCCCCTGAAATCCCCCTGGAGCGATTAGAGTTTGATCGTATACACAGATCCCTGGCTCCAAAGCCCTCGGAAGGCCCCCCCAGAGATGTTATTATAAAGCTGCATTATTATCGCACTAAGGAAAGACTCCTACAGGCAGCGAGGGATCGCCAAGACCTCACTTTCCAAAATTACCCCCTACAGCTGTTCACGGATCTATCTCCTGTAACGATTGCTAAAAGACGACTTTTAAAACCCTACCTATTGATCTTGCAGAACCTGGGCATAAAATACAGGTGGGGGTTCCCCTTTAGATTGTCCTTCACCTATAGGGGACATCAAGTCCAAGCCTCCTCTGCCTCTGACCTGAGACGTCACTTTCAAGAATTACAGCTAGACCTTCCACCATCTCAAGGGGACCCAGCTGCTCCATCCGCCCATGTCCGGCAAACACAGCCTTCCCGAAAGTCATCTCAAGCCTCCCTGCATGGCTCTCAGGCCCTGCGATCGCTGCAAGCCCAGCGCTACCAAGATGTCCCCACAGGCTGACATTCCCCCCGTCCGAGTGCGGGTTATTATCCTTGTGAACGGTCTGCACAGGGTTTTTTCTAGTTTTTTTTTATTTATTTTTTTTTATTTTTTTTTATTTTTTTGTTTGTTTTTCATTTTTATATTTTTTTTATTTTTTTTCGCCCCACTTTATCTGGAGTGGGTGAGGTACCGGTCCTGTCCCGAGCTCTAGTAGCTGTTCTGAGGGGACCTGATATCGGTATCGACATGTGCATATATATATGTGTACGTGTGTGATTTTTTTCCTTTTTTATTTTTGATTTTTGGACTTTTCTAGATGTCTGTGGCGGGCCTCCCCCGGCTCCCCTCCAGGATTTCTGGGGGGGGGGGCCGGGGGGGGGTCCGTCAGTCAATTGTACTGTTTTGTTAATTTTAAGCTCATGTGCCCCGGCAGCTTGGGGGGTTTTACTTTGTGTGACCTACTAGTTATCGAGCTTGTCTCGACCCGCTGGTGTTGTTTTAGTACCAGCACTCCGTGTCTGACATTACCATAAGTATTCTGTTCTACTTACAGTCAATAGTTATGCAAGTTAGTGCTCAAGTTCAATGTTTGTCTTATTATAATTTTTTTTTTAAAGATAGACCGAGTGGGCCAGGTGGACTACTGCGCCCCCCTAGAGTCGGTATTTGCATGGGATTATGGTCCCTCTCAACTTCCGACTTTTTGGTAGACCACTAGGTCTACGCTTACATGCACAGTTGTGGTTCTTATTATTTCTCTTCCGAGCTTATTTTGATTCTTCTGTGCTTACTTTTTCTGGCTCTCTTAATATCTCTTCTTATGCTAATACTTCCTATTCTTCTCTAACCCTTCTTCTTCTTATTCCCGAGTCCATAGGGGATGCACGCGGAGCCTCTGATAAGCGGTTCTCTGCTTACTCGTTATGACCCTGCGTTGGCTGTCACTGAACGTCCAAGGTATGAATTCACCACCCAAGAGAGTAAAAGCGTTTAAATATCTCAGAAGGCAACGCGTTGATATCGCGTGTCTCCAAGAAACCCATTTTTCCTCTGCTTCACACCCTAACTATTTCGACTCCCAATATCCACAGGTGTTTCAGGCCAATGGTCCGACCAAACAGAGGGGAGTTTTAATTGCCTTTCGCAAGACGGTCCCCTTTCGGTGCGACAAACAGATAGCGGATCCTGCAGGCAGATATCTTTTGATTTTGGGCAGCATTCAAGATACGGAAGTTACTATCTTGACCTACTATGCTCCCAATTCTAATCCAGGTCCCTTCTTGTCACATATCTGCTCCCTCTTAGCGTCGCATCAGAAGGGGACCCTATTGCTGGCGGGGGACTCCAATGTGGCCCTTAATCCCATATTAGACAAGTATCCATCCGATAAGAAGGCCATTTCCCCCGCAGCTAAAATGTTTTCCTGTTCGTTACGCACCCATGATTTGGTCGACCTCTGGCGTGAGTTACACCCGACAACCAAAGATTACACACATTATTCCCACCCGCATCATTTGCATTCCCGAATAGACCATGTTATCATGCATAGAAAACACCTCCCCCTAGTGGAATCTGTTTCTATTTTGGCAGCTCCCTGGACAGACCATGATCCCATTCTAGTGGTTTGTCGGTCCTTAATGCGTAATCCTCAACCCTCCCCTTGGGTTATGAATGACTCATTGTTATCTATACGAGACATCCACGATACCTTATTAGAGGCGTCATCTGAATATTTCCGTTTTAATTTAACTTCAGTTTCCTCCCCAGTGACGCTATGGGAGGCATATAAAGCGGTACTCAGGGGTCGTATCATTCAAATAGCGTCTAAACGCAAGAGGGAGAGGCAGGAGGTGCAGCGAAAGTTGGAGTCCCGTTTGGACTCCATGTCTGCGCTTTTTAAGCAAACTCCTTCTCTTGCTAATCGTAAGCTCCTAGACCAGGCCCGCATGGAACTAGACTTAAGTCTTACCGAACAAGCAGAACGCACTTTGCGCTGGTCTCGCCAACGCTGGTATATTAGGTCGAATAAACCCACTGCGGCCCTGGCTAGGAGGTTGCGAACGTTTAACCCTAAACTGTCCCCTATAACTCTGCGTACCAGACATAATAAGCTCACCAGTAACCCGGCACACATACTGGACGAATTTCGGTATAGACTCTCCTCCCTATACTCGGCCCAAGATTCTAAGACAGAACAGGATAGGACGGAATTTCTCCAGCGAATAGCCCTGCCCACTTTAACAGAGGCCCAGATGACTCTTATGGACCGTGATATCCAGGAGACTGAGGTCAGAGAAAGTATTAAGGACCTCAAGGTCGGGAAGCGGCCAGGCCCGGATGGCTTCACGGCACTATATTATCGAAAAATGGTGGATGTAGTTGCAGCTCCCTTGGCGGCCATGTATAACTCCGTCAAGCAAGGGCAGAGCCTTTCATCTGACCTCCTGACAGCTAATATAGTGATGCTGCCGAAGCCTGACCGCGACCATACTTCCTGGGCGAATTTCCGTCCTATATCTTTGATTAATATTGATATGAAAATCCTTACGAAAATTTTGGCCAACCGTTTAAATTCGTTTCTCCCCCGGCTCATTAAAAAGGACCAAGTAGGATTCGTTCCGATGAGGCAGGCTGGAGATGCCATTCGTAGAATTATCCAATTACAGCATATTGCCCATAGTCGATCCCTCGAAACCATGCTTTTGTCGCTGGATGTGAACAAGGCTTTCGATACGTTGTCTTGGCCATATCTTATGACCATTCTCCGCGTTACGGTTTCGGAGCCTCATTCCTGTGTTGGTTGGCGGCCCTGTACGATGTCCCCCAAGCTAAAGTTATATACTATGGGTTTGAATCCCATGTGTTTCCTATACGACGGGGCACCCGTCAGGGCTGCCCGCTTTCGCCTCTTTTATTTGTATTGGCCATGGAACCGCTGGCGGAGTCGATCCGTTCACATCCAGATATCAAAGGCGTGGAAGTGGCAGGTTTTCCGCATAAAATTTCGCTTTTTGCGGATGATATATTATTGACCATGACGTCACCTAGAATTTTGCTTCCCAATTTGTTTTCTCTCCTGGAGACATTTGCGTCCCTGTCCGGTTTACGTGTTAACCCCTCTAAGTCTAAAGCTATGTCAGTAAACCTTTCCCCATCGGAATTGTCAACCATAAAAGAAAGTTTCCCCTTTCAATGGCCTCCCTCACTACCCTACCTGGGAATTCGTATCACCCCCAAATATGATGGTTTGTACCAGGCTAATTTCCCCCCCCCTCTTTCGTAAGCTAGACACCCTGTTATCTTCTTGGTCCCATTACCCGATCTCTTGGTTCGGTAGAATCACTGCAATCCGTATGACGTATCTCCCAAAGTTGTTATATTTTTTTAGAGTTTTGCCCGTTCCAGTTCCCCCCCATATATTGCGAATCCACCAGCGTAAACTTTTGAAATTTATTTGGGCTGCTTCTCGCCCCCGAATTAATAAGCAGATAATGTACGCGAGGCGGTCTGAAGGGGGTCTCTCGGTCCCCAATCTCCGAGCGTACTATATAGCGGCCAATCTTGCCCAAATCACTCGTTTTCATGACAACTATCAAATGCCGCTCTGGGCCACTATTGATTTGGTGGATGCGCACCCTATTCCCATTTCCTCAGTGCCATGGCTCCCTCCCTCGCAGCGGCCGAAAGGCGCAGGGCCGTGTATGGCCCACTTGCTTCGCATCTGGGACTCGATAAAATATTCGGCTGGTCTCATATCCCCTCACCTGCCTTTGCTACGCCTCTCCTATTGCCCATTATTCCCCCCTAGTAGAGACAATCCTGGTCAGTTTTCTTGGTGGGCTACTAATGGATTCACGGATGTTCATTCTTTGCTCACTCCCATGAGAGTAGTTACGTTTGCTATGCTTCGCTCTTCTCACGACATTCCCCTACGGGAACATTACAGTTACCTACAATTCAAACATTTCATACAACAGCTCCTTCGGGCTCAGCCAACCCCGTATTCTCTAACTCCCTTCGAAAAGGTCTGTAGGGCTACTCCTCATTCCCCGGGGACAATATCATTGATATATTCCTCTATTATTTCTACCAACAAACCCCCAACAACCAAATATCATCTCCAATGGGAAAAAGAATTAGGGACGCGGTTGGACCCGGCAGATTGGCAGATTATGACCACAAATCTCATGAGAAGTTCCAGGAATGTTCTCATATTAGAAAATGCATATAAGGTCTTTTATAGGTGGTACTACACACCTGAGAAGGTGGCAAGATTCACTCCTTCACATTCCCCTAATTGTTTTAGGGGCTGCCCGGTACCAGGGTCCATGGCCCACATTTGGTGGACCTGCCCTAGAGCCTGCAGATTGTGGGTTCGGGTATACGCCCTGTTACGAAATATGTTCCATACCAACCTGAGAAGAGACCCTTATGCAGCTCTGTTATGTAAACCTATCCCGGAACTTCTCCGCCCAGAGCGTCAACTAGCCCAACACCTTTTTAATGCAACAAAATTGATCATTGCTAAGTCTTGGAAAACGCCTACACTCAGCTTCGAGGCAGTTAAAAACCGTATGAGCGACATCATGATAAATGAAAAACTTACCTCCTTGGCTTTCGATACCCATGACCAGTTTCTCAGAACCTGGGGGCCCTGGATATCCTCTGTCCAACCTTCCAGATTCAACAACCAACTTTTGTCTATCTAGGGTCTCCGTGTGCACCCCCCGCTCCCTTTAGTGGAATGGACTCCTCCTCCCCTCCTCTGTTCTTTTCTTTTTACTCTTTATGTTCTCTTTCTGTTTCCTACTTTCATTTACCTCTTCTTTTCTGCCTTAGTCTTTTTTTTTTTTTTCCTCTAGAAGACTTTGGCCGAGACGGAGCCAAGTTAATTCTGATGGTTATGGTAGACTGAAATATCCGAACCTGACGGGCTATATTGCACTTCTTAATTATCTTATTTTACGATGTGTACTTCTTTTTTCCTTTTTTTTTGTTTCTTTTTGTTTTCATACGCTTTGTCCACAGTGACTATTTTTTGTCGATGATTAAGTCCTTCAGAATCGTTTAGGATTTTCATTTCCTCTTCATGAGCGTTATGTACACAGCTTACTATAGCCAACGTTTTGATGTCGGGTCTTTTTCTTGTTGTTTTGTTATTTTTTATATCAATGATGCTGTCTGATGTCTACTGTAACCAGTAATTTTTTTTTGCACACTTTTGTTATACTTCATTTGCAATAAAAACCTTTGTAAAAGAAATGACATGGTTATTATGATCATATAGGCCAATTGTGGGGTGAATAGGTCCATCCTATTCTGAATGGTCATAGAGTGCCTTTTTTTGCAGTGGGATTTATACTGTATAATCTTTCTGATAATTTTATGATCTCAAATTATCTATATTTTTAAAGAAATATGTGGATATAAACTTGTAATTTTTCAAATTATTGTTGTTTTCTCTATATATAGCTCTATTGTTTTACTGTCACTCTGATGTACCAATAAACGACGCTTCAAGGATTATAGTTTGCTGGCTCTTCTTACTATTTGTTACATTGGAGTGTGATGGGATACATAATCAAGCCTAGGCACCGGTGTTGGGTTGTCCCTGCAGAGAGCGCTGTTACTCTTTTCTCTTCCATGTTTTCTCTATATGTACCTGTACCTATATGTTCTCTATATGTACCTGTAAAGTCCAAATGTTAGAAAAAGAAATACAAAGAATTTGGAAAATGGCGGCAAAGCTCGTATGAGTGTCCCCCTGTGGTATGTGTACAGTGGGGCAGCTGCTTGGCACAGGACCCAAAAGATCACAGGGATCACTGTAGTAGCGCCGACTTCTTGATTGATCATCAACTTTTACAGGGATCCATCATGTATGAGATATTCATAAGTATATTGTGCCAAGCTGGACCAATCTAAGGCCTCTTGCACACTGTATTGATGTATGAGCATCAGACGTTGCTGACAGAAAAAAACACGAGGATGGGCTGTATATCACTTGTGAGTATTAGTGCGTATTTGAGTGTATGCACACACAAGCAGGAAGCATGGCATTTGCACGTATTTGCGTGTATTCATGCGTATTTGTAAAAAAAAAACTGCAAAAATACTCACTGGCAAAGCAGATTTTTCTTTTTCTTTTTTACTCATTAATAAGCAGTGCTTGTTTACTCGCCTGTGTGCACAGGCACAATATAAACAATGGGTTGCATTTTAGATCAGCAAAAAAAAAAATGCTGTTCTGAGCATTTTCAAGCTGCAGTGTTCAAGAGGCCTTACATGTAAATAAAGGGGAAGCTCCACTTGTCTGCCTCCTCCCCTCTCCACTACCACCTTTGACACCTTTGGGGAGGGGAGTGGGTAACTGGTTTTGACAGGTACCAGCTCCCCCTTCCTGCTCACTTTGCTGTGGGTGAAGTGAGCCCCCCCTCCTTCCTGGCCAATTCACAAAGCGCAGCAGGATTTACGTATGTGCAGTAGGAAACCAGCCATGAAGCTTCACTGCCGGTTTCCCTTAGCCAAGATGGTGGCACCAGCACCCGAGAGCCGATTCAAGAATTGGCCTCGGTCATATGAGCGGTTGGGGAGGTAAAAAACACCAAGGTTGAGCTGTGTTTTTACCACCCCTTAACCACTTTTACCTTTAGCTGCAGAGGCAGCAGTCAGGGATATACACATGCCACGGGTATGATGCTTTGCCTCTAATGGGCTTGTGAACCATTCAAGTGAATATAGCTGCTCAGCAAGATCCCCGCAAATGCATGTAGTTGCGGCACGCTAGTGTGGGATTCAAATGGTTAAACCAGGCAGATGAGGAGACAATACAATGTCTCCTCACTGCCTGTCATATGCACTCAGAAAAGCAATCCAAAACTGGACTGCTCTTCAGAAAGCAAAGCATTGATGAACGAGCCCTTAGACAGGGGTCACCGAAACAAGTGCCCACATTGGAAGATTTCCCCTTTATTCTTGTTCTGGTGGCAATTCAAACTCTGTTTGGAATTGATCCTGTGACAGTGATGATCAGGACAAATACAGGGACACAGAGAACAATAAAACTTGACAGAGCTTAAAGCGTAATTCCACCCAAAAGTGCCCAAAAAGTGCCCAAAAATCTGCCTCCTCCCATATTTGGCACCTTTCGGGGGGAACGGGTACCTGTTTTTGACAGGTACCCATCCCCAATTCTGGGAGACCTGGCTGCGGCGAGTTACCCTGGAAGTACGACTCCCGCTCCTCCTTTCCTGGCCAACTAACGCAGCAAGGCTTCAATGCTGGTTCCTCTTACAGGCCACGGCGGCGGCAGCAGCACCGGAGAGCTGATGGAAACATCGGCTGGGGTGCCGACATTGCTGGATTCCAGAACAGTGTCTTTATATTAAAAGTCAGAAACTACAGTATGTGTAGTTGCTGACTTAAATTTTTTTTAGTGGGGGGTGAATTCCTCTTTAACCCTTCACCACTGCATCTAAATAGCAAGTTTTGCCTTTAGTTGTAGTTTAACCATTTCTGGACCGCCGCAAACAGCTATACGTCCTCACTTTGAAGTGGTATATCATTGTTATGGCAGCAGCTAACTGCCACAACCCCAGTATTCTCTTCTTCAGTGGGCAGTCCGGTTTCCGATAATACTGGTCTCTGTGGCGGATTCGCCACAAGATCACTTTTACCGGAGCCGTTGGTAGCGGTGGAGGCAATCGGATGCGTCTCCTTCCTGGGTATGGAGACGAGTGAGGGGAAGATGGCCCCTACCTGTCTCCATACCTTTGCAGGGCGGAAGCGCCATCAAAATGTCATTTCAGCCCATAGGTCTTAAAGGGCCATTTTTTTTTTTCCAAAAGAAAAATTTTTATTCATAAATTTTTTTATTGCATTTTAGTGTAAATATGAGATCTGAGGTCTTTTTGACCCCAGATCTCATATTTAAGAGGTCCTGTCATGCTTTTTTCTATTACCAGGGATGTTCACATTCCTTGTAATAGAAATAAAAGTGACACAATAAAAAAAAAAAAAAAAGAACAGTGTAAAAATAAAAAATAAAACGTAAAATAAATAAGAAACTTTTTTTTAAACACGCCCCATCCCGCTGCGCTCACGTGCAGAAGCGAACGCATATATGAGTAGCGTCCACATATGAAAATGGTGTTCAGACCACACATGTGAGGTATCACCGCGATCGGTAGAGCGAGAGTAATAATTCTAGCCCTAGACCTCCTCTGTAACTCAAAACAATCTGTAGAATTTTTAAAATGTCGTCTATGGAGATTTTTAAGGGTAAAAATTGTCGCCATTCCACGAGTGGGTGCAGTTTTGAAGCCTGACATGTGTGATATAAATTTACTCGGCGTAACATTATCTTTCACAATATATAAAAAAAATAAAAATAATTGGGCTAACATTACTGTTGTCTTATTTTTTAATTAAAAAAAGTGTACTTTTTTTCCAAAAAAAGTGCGCTTGTAAGACCGCTGTGTAAATACGATGTGACAGAAAGTATTGCAACGATCACCACTTTATTGTCTTGGGTGTTAGAAAAAAAAATGTATAATGTTTGGGGGTTCTAAGTAATTTTCTAGCAAAAAAAAAAACTCTTTTGAACTTGTAAACAAATCTCAGAAAGAGGTTTGGCCCATAAGTGCTTAATTCGTTTGTAAAGTGCTGTGCAAACTGTTACTATATAAAATCTATGTAATAAAAATGATCATAATAAAAATGGAAGAGCCCATTTGAAATTGACAACTATGTACCACGTGCAGAATCTGTCTCCATAGCAACAATAACACTGACAGGCATGCCTAGAGAATGACAGACGCGGAAACTGTCCCGAGCCGCCAGGAGCAATCGATCGCCGATGTGATCGCTCGAACGCTGTCTCTTGGGCTGGGAGGGACTCCAGGGAGAGCAGAGAGTGAGAGAGGAAGATACAGACACAGTGCCGGAGGCAAACACTCAGGGACGGACACGGCACTCAGGAACAGGCTGTGACAGTCATTGGGAGGGGAACAGCCTGTCTGCAACAATATGAATCGGTTCAAGCCATCTAAATTCAAGAACTGCATCCCGAAGATCCCCAAAAAGGAGGTGAGGGGGTCTGTGATGGGTGACAGCAGTGTGGGGTGAATGCATTGGGAGGTGCATTGCACAGTCTCAGGAGTTCTGCCCTGACTTGCATTGCCATGTGTCATGAATGCAGCTGGGTGAGGGCAGGATGGGGTTAAACTTGTGCATTGGGGCGGGGCAAAGGGGCACCCATGGGTGAGCTCATTCATATGACCATATAAGGAGAATACACCTATGGAGGTGATCCCCGGCTCCTCACCTTCGGACCGATAGGATTTACACCCTATCGGTTTACGTAACAAATCGGTGCAGGGGGTGATAACCCATAGCAACCGCTAAGCATTGACTTTGCAGCAGACTGATCAGTTGCTATGAGTTACTGAACTCTGCACACAGTGCTGCTCGTCCTGCTTTACTGAATGCAGAGTCCCTCAGCTGACAGCTGGCGACCATTTACATTTGTACGGTGTGCCGACGCATGTTAGGCTCACGCCTGTGTGTTTTTTAGGCGTTTTTAGTTGCATGCTGCATCTCTGATGCGCTTTTATCAAGACGCACATTCGACGGAGTGCATCTAAAATGCATGTGAAACGCACAGCGCAGATGTGAACTGGCCATTAGGATCAGTTCACACAAAGGAAACGCAGTCCGGATGTGTTCCAGGTGCTTTTCTGCATGCACGTTTTTGATGCATTCCGGTGCGTTTTTGATGCAGTCCAGTGCTCACCCTCCCCCCCTTTTTTGTTAACCTTATAGCAAGAGTAAACCCACTGACATATTATTATTTTTAATTTTTTTTTCCAGACCTGAAAGCAAAACGCATAATGAGCTAGTATGCCGGGTATTGCAGCTCCGGCACTGTGAGTGGCCGGAGCCCCAATATCGTCACTCCCGCGCATGCACGCGGGAAATTTCTTTCCGGCAGGGTATGGCGTCTGCCAGGCTTTCAGCCGAGAATCCCGTGTGCACATGCCCCGCTGCAGTCAGTGGCTCATTGCGAGGGGAATAACTCCTAAACTATACAGTTTTTTTTTTACCTACAGGTAAGCCTTATTATAGGCTTACCTGTAGGTAAAAGTAAAAAAAAAAAGACTATACAACCACTTTAATGAGGAAGTAAACCATGATGGGTATCTTACGGGTATCGCTGCTCCGGCCACTCACAGCGCCAGAGCAGCGATGACGTCTCTCCCGCGCATGCGCACAGGAGCCGCCACTAATGGCATATCGCCGTTAGCAGTGGCATGCTGCTAACTAGGGATGAGCTCAGGCGTGTTTGCATGGAACACATGCAGAGCCCGCCAGGAAGTCGGCGCAGCGCTGCGCTAATCACAGGCAGGGAGACATTGCCCCGATGTGCGGCTGCAGAGAACGGGCAATGTCTCACTGCCTGTGATTAGCGCAGTGCTGCGCCAACCTCCATGCGAACACGCCTGAGCTCATCCCTACTGCTAACAGTGATAATGTGCCTGTGCGCCGCTGTGTAAGGCGCATGCACCATAGACAGCGGTGCCTGTCTTTTTTTTTTTTTTTATATATTTCCTAAACCGTGTAGGTTTAGGAGATATTTCTTGGACCTACAGGTAAGCCATAATCTAGGCTTACCTGTAGGTCAAAGTGGTTTGTAAGGGTTTACAACCACTTTAAGGGCCATGTCGCACCACATGCAGTCCAGTGCCTTTTTTTTCCTGCATCAAAAATGCATAGAAAGTAGGTTATATGGTTTTCAATGGCATAGTTTACACCAGTGCATTCCAGTTCCAGAAAAAAAAAGTAGAACATGCATTTTTACTGCACTGGAAAAAGCATCAAAAACTCACGGGAACGCACCTAAATGCACCAAAAACGCACTGGAACACCCATGTTCTTACTTGAGGTTAAGGGGGAAAAAGGGGGGAAAAATGCACTGGACTGCATCAAAAACGCATCAAAAACGCACCTGCAAAAAAGCATCTGGAGCACATCCGGCCTGCGTTTCTATGGTGTGAACTGCCCCTAAAAAAGGATAAGTGTAGTGCAGTGCATTTTTTGTGCGTCTCAGTGTGTTTTTGATGCGTTTTACAGCGTTCCAGTGCAGGAAAAATGCAGCATGTTCTACTTTTTTTTTTTTTTTTTTTTTTTTTTTTTTGAGGAACTGGAACTGCAAGCACTGCTGTGAACTATACCATGAAAACCATATACCCTACTTTCCATGGGTTTTTGATGCAGAAAAAAAGCACACTGGACAGCAGGCGGTGTGAACTGGCCCTTGGGCTGGATTCACACATATACATTTTTTTTTTGCATTTTGCAGATTTGCACTACAGTCCATGTAACATGGTTTCCTATGGAACATGTTCTGTAGTGCAAATCTGCAAAATGCACTAAAAATCCAGCCTAAGCGTAGACGTTCGCATGTGTCGGATTCAGGCGGTTAATTGAAATCAATAGACTTCTGAACCTCCGAAAGATTGGACAGGTCACTAAATTGTGCTGCAAATCCCCGTGGTGCATTGCTCTGCGCTGCTATGCATGTGTATTGCAGTGATAATAAAATGAACGTGTCAGTGCATGGAATGTGCATTGCAGTAATATGCACCTTCCTGCAGTTCATAGATGTAAATCAGCACTTCTGTGTATTTACATCATGTGATCGGCTACACGTTCCTGTGAGCTGTAGGTGGCGGTGTAAGCTGAGAGTTGTAGTTCCCCAGGAGCTCTACAGGTTATTAGGATGTCAGCGACTCTCATATATAGATAAGGGTTGTATAGTCAGGATCTATCACATGTTACGAGGAAGTGACTACGATAGGTGGAAGTAACTTATTTTATGTGAACTGTCCACAGGAAAGGTTACAGGGGACGTTTTAAACACACCTCTTTATTATGTACACCTTGCTAGTTCTGGGTTGGACCCCCTTTTGCCTTCAGAACTGCCTTCATTCTTCATGGCACAGATTCAACAGTGTTGGAAACATTCCTCAGAGATTTTGGTCCATAGTGACATGATAGCATTACGCAGTTGCTGCAGATTTGACGGCTGCACGTCCATGATGGGAATCTCCCGCTCCACCACATCCCAAATGTACTCTATTGGATTGAGATGTGGTGAGTGTGGAGGTCATTGGAGTACAGTGACCTCATTGTCAGATTCAAGAAACCAGGGGTGAGATGATTTGAGTTTTGGGACATGGTGCATTATCCTGCTGGAAGGAGCCATCAGAACATGGGTACACTGTAGTCATAAAGGGATGGGCATGATCAGCAATAATACACAGGAAGGCCGTGTTTTAAAAAACATAAGGACCGGCCTTGTTTTGAGATTTTGCTGCTTATGTGTTTAAAACATTTTTTTTTTTTGCTAGAAAATTACTTGGAACACCCAAACATTATATATAGAAGAATAAAATGGCGGTTGTTGCAATACTTTTTGTCACACTGTATTTGCGCAGCGGTCTTACAAGTGCACCTTTTTGGGAAAAAATTAACTTTTTTGAATAAAAAAATAAGACAGCAGTAAAATTAGCCCAATTTGTTTTTATATTGTGAAAGATAATGTTACGCAGAGTAAATTGATACCCAACATGTCACACTTCAAATTTACGCCCGCTCGTGGAATGGCGACAAACGTTTACCCTTATAAATCTCCATAGGCGACGTTTAAAAAATTCTACACTTTGCATGTTTTGAGTTATAGAGGAGGTCTAGAGCTAGAATTATTGCTCTCGCTCTACCGATCGCAGCGATACCTCACATGTGTGGTTTGAACACCGTTTTTATATGTTTAAAAAAAAAAATTGTCGCTTTTATTCCTTTTACAAGGAATGTAAACATCCCTTGTAATAGAAAAAAAGCATGACAGGACCTCTTAAATAAGAGATCTGGGGTCAAAAAGACCTAAGATTTCATATTTACACTAAAATGCAGTAAAAAATAAATAAAATTGTAATTTAAAAAAATCATTTACAAAAATTGTCCCTTTTAAGAGCTGTGGGCAGAAGCGACATTTTGACGTCGCTTCCGCCCAGCAATTGTATGGAGACGGGTGGAGGCCATCTTCCCCTCACTCGTCTTCATACTGAGCCATCGAGAAGACGCGAGCGCCTCCGCTGCTGACAACAGCTCCGGTAAGTGGCGGAGGGCATCGGATCGCGGCGGGGGGGGGGGGGGGGGTTCTCTCCCGCTATCGATAAAAGTGATTTTGTGGTGAATCCGCCACAGGGACCTCCTTTTATCTTGTAGCGGACCGCCATCTGAAGAGGGGGATACCAGGGTAATGGCAGCTAGCTGCTGCCATAACAACGATATCCTCCTTCAAACAGCCGCCGTAAAACAGTGGCGGTGGGTCCGTAAGTGGTTAAACGGTGCTCAACTGGTACTAAGGGGTCCAAAGTGCGCAAAGAAAATATCCCCCACACCATTACACCCCCACCACCAGCCTGATCCGGTGATACAAGGCAGGATGGATCCATGCGCTTTCATGTCGTTTACACCAAATTCTGACCCGACCAGATCTAGAAAGATCTTTAGTTGGAAAGATCATTCTCAGCTAATGGCCATGCAGCGTGCTGGAAATCTGTAGGCAGCCTTAGAACATGCAGAGTTCCCTCTAATTGGAACAGCGTGGCTTTTTCTTCTGCTGCTGCTGCTATGATAAATTTAGCCCAGTGGTCCTCTGTGCATTTTCAAAGCTTTTTGCACATTTAGGTGAACAATTGAGGGAAAAAAAAACTGAAATGAAAACTATTTATAGTCTGTGGTGTGTATCTAAAGGAGCCAATACACAGAAATGGAACCTGCAGCATGCAGACCTCCAGGAAATTCCCCGTCCTAAATATGTCTTTTATATGGAATGTTTGTCCTTAACCAGACCTAAAATATGCTGACATTATGCAAGTAAGCTTATGTATATAACTGTATTTCTACTGAGGGTGGCCGAAGATCTAATCATAGAAGAAATCACCGCTTACCCCTTCTGTACCTAATGCTAAATCTACAGGGCCTTGAAAAAGTATTCATACCCCTTGACATTGTCCACATTTTGTCATGTTACAACCAAAATGTAAATGTATTTTATTGGAATTTTATGTGATATGTGCCACTTTGTGTTGGTCTAATTGTGAAGGGGAAGGAAAATTTATAAATGGTTTTCAACATTTTTTACAAATAAATATGTGATAAGTGTAGTGTACATTTGTATTCAGCCCCCCTGAGTCAATACTTTGTAAAACCACCTTTCGCTGCAATTACAGCTGCAAGTCTTTCTGGGGATGTCTCTACCAGCTTTGTACATCTAGAGAGTGACATTTCTGGTCATTTATCTTTGCAAAATAGCTCAAGCTCTGTCAGATTGGATGGAGAGAGTCTGTGAACAGCAATTTTCAAATCCTGCCACAGATTCTCAATTAGATTTAGGTCTGGACTTTGACTGGGCGATTCTAACACCTGAATATGCTTTAATCTAAACCATTCCATTGTAGCTCTGGCTGTATGTTTAGGGTTGTTGTCCTGCTGGAAGGTGAACCCCCGCCCCAGTCTCAAGTCTTTTGCAGACTCTAATGCCATGTACACACGGTCGGACATTCCGACGACAAAATCCGTTCAGACGGATTTTGGCCCAAACTTGTCTTGCATACACACGGTCGCACAAAGTTGTAGGAAAATCCAATCATTCAGAACAAGGTGATATACAACACGTACAACGGGACTATAAAGAGGGCAGTAGCCAATAGCTTTCATCTCGTAATTTATTCTGAGCATGCGTGGCACTTTGTCCGGCGGAATTGTCTACACACCATCGGAATTTAAACTATCAGATTTTGTTGTCGGAAAATATTATAATTAATAGTTTTATTCTAAGATTGCCCTGTATTTGGTAACATCCATCTTCCCATCAACTCTGACCAGGTTCCCTGTCCCTGCTAAAAAAAAAAAAAAAGCATCCCCACAACATGATGCTGCCACCACCATGTTTCACATATGGTGTTTCCAGGGTGATGTGCAGTGTTAGTTTTCCGCCACACATAGTATTTTGCTTTTAAGACAAAAAGTTCAATTTTAGTCTCATCTGACCAGAGCACCTTCTTCCACATGTTTGCTGTGTCCCCCACATGGCTTCTCGCAAACTGCAAACAGGACTTCTTATGGCTTTCTTTCAACAAAGGCTTTCTTCTTGCCACTCTTCTATAAAGGCCAAATTTGTGGAGAGCACGACTAACAGTTGTCCTGTGGACAGATTCTGTCACCTGAGCTGTGGATCTCTGCAGCTCCTCCAGAGTTACCATGGGTATATTGGCTGCTTCTCTGATTAATGCTCTCCTTGCCCGGCCTGCCAGTTTAGGTGGACGGTCATGTCTTGGTATGTTTGCAGTTGTGCCATACTCTTTCCATTTTCTAAAGATGGATTGAACAGTGCTCCGTAAGATGTTCAAAGTTTTTTTAACCCTGCTTTAAGGCCTCATGCACACTGGACGTTAAAATAACGTTATTAAAATGTCAGTAGCTTTGCAGTGAGTTTTTCAACCTTTTTTCAGCATTTTTCAACATTTTTGCAATGGCATTTTTTAGCATTTATTAGCGGTTTTTCACCTTTTTTTTTTTTTTCTTGACGTGTCCCAGAAGATTGCAGGGAGGGAAAAGGAGAGGAGAACTTCTGCTCAAGGCGCCTAGGTGGTGGAAGTGGTAGCGGGGTACCTGTCAACTAGGTACCCCCCCCCCACTTTTGAGCGGAACTCCGCTTTGAAGGCAGATTTTCTTTTGTTTAAAAATATCAAACAAGTCATACTTTTTCTCTTCTCGGGTCCCCTGCCGATGCCTCTAAACCCCCTCCCTCCTGCATAGTGCTCCCATAGCAAGCAGGTTGCTATGGGGGCTCCCGAATCATGGCTCTGTGTGTCCCTTCACACACAGAGAGTGGCTTAGCCCGCCCCCGTTCTCTCATCATTGGCTCACTGGCTGTGATTGACAATAACAGGAGTTAAAGGCTACCACTGCTGTCTCAGACAATGAGGAGGGAGAGCCAAGACTTTCATGCACATCGCTGGATTGCTACCAGGCTCAGGTAAGTATTGGGGGGGCTGCCGCACACAGAAGTTTTTTTTACCTTCATACATGGCATGCATAAAGATAAAAAACCTTCACCCTTTACAACCACTTTAATGTTGCTAGGAGAAAGAGTCTGTTGTCATGCAGGAAAATGCACCAAAAACGAACGTACAAACGTTTTCATGCCATTTCATTAAAGTATATAGAGCCAAAAACAATAAAACATACTGTGTGCAAAAAAAATGCACTGGTGGAAAATGTGAACGTGAGCCATAGGAACCAATGTTAAATAGACTGTAATGCATTTTCACACCCTCCTTCTGGTTTTTTAGTTGATGGTGGGAGTGTCATGGTCTGGGGCTGAGTGCTGCCGGTGTTCTGCCTAATAGAGTCCGCCCATCAAATGGTGTCTGCTCCGTACTGCGCATGCGCAGTACGGAGCAGACGAAGCTTCGGAAAAACTCCGAAGCTGAACGGCGCCTGCGCCGTGAGTGGAGGTGGTAGCCCCACCATCCAAGCGGACATAGGGTTGTGAATTTTAGAGGGCCCCTCGCGGGCGAGCTTCGCTCGCCACGCTTCGGGCTCTGCCTCGCTCCGCTCGGCTCTTTTTTATTCTAACTCTATGTCCACTTGGATAGTGGGGATAGAACCTGGACTCACGGCGCAGGCGCCGTTCATCCTCGGCAATTTTCGGAATCTGTGTTCCTGTGTACTGCGCATGCGCAGTATGCAGGGGACACTATCTGATGGAGGACACTATTTTACAAGACACCGGCACTGGGGAGCTACAGTTCATTGAGGGAACCATGAATGCCAACATGTACTGGGACCTCCTGAAGCAGAGCATGATCCCCTCCCTTCGGAGACTGGGCCGCAGAGCAGTATTCCAACATAACAACCCCAAACACACCTCCAAGATGACCACTGCCTTGCTAAAGAAGCTGAGGGTAAATGTGATGGACTGGCCAAGCATGTCTCCAGACCTAAACCCTATTGAAAATCTGTGGGGCACCCTCAAACAAAAGGTGGAGGAGCGCACCAGCTCCGTGATGTTGTTATGGAGGAGTGGAAGAGAACTCCAGTGGCAACCTGTGAAGCTCTGGTGAACTCCATGCCCAGGAGGGTTAAGGCAGTGCTGGAAAATAATGGTGGCCACATAAAATATTGGGCCCAATTTGTAAGTTATCACGAAGGGGTGTACTCACTTTTGTTGCCAGCGGTTTAGACATTTAGACAGTTATTTTGAGGGGTCAGAAAATTTACACTGTTATACAAGCTGTACACTCACTACTTTACATTGCAGCAAAGCGTCATTTCTTCAGTGTTGTCACATGATAATATATAATAAAATATTTGTGTGAGGGGTGTACTCACTTTTGTGAGATACTGTAATTTGTTCATTTTTATTTGATAGGTTCCGGGCTGATTTATCAATGATCTATGTATTACGGGAATGCATGTAACGTGCATTGGTTGACACTTTGTGGTAGCATTCATTTTAAATAGCACCGCGGTGCACTAATGTTGTCGTACACACGATCGGACATTCCGACAACAAAATCCATGGATTTTTTTTTCCGATGGATGTTGGCTCAAACTTGTCTTGCATACACACGGTCACAGAAAGTTGTCGGAATTTCCGAACGTGAAGAACGCTGTGATGTACAACACATACGACAAGCCGAGAAAAATGAAGTTCACTTGCCAGTGCGGCTCTTCTGCGTGATTCTGAGCATGCGTCGAACTTTGTGCGTCGGAATTGTGTACACACGATCGGAATTTCCAACAACAGATTTTGTTGATGGAAAATTTGAGGTTTAGATCTCAAATTTTCTGTGACAGAAATTCGGATGGAAAATTTTCCATGGGAAAATCAGACCGTGTGTACGGGGCATAAGAGTGCATGTGCGAACTGACTTTTGAGGTATTTTGGTGCATTAGAAGCCCATTGATTTCAACAGGCTGCCTTACTGCAACATCCTAAGGGCCCATTCACACCTGAGTGTATCGTTTTTAGGCAGAAAATCGTGTTTTTTTTTTTTGTGAGATTTTTGCTGCGTTTTTTTATGGCATTTTGGCGTGATTTTATGCAGGTCAAAAGGTCACCAATGTAAAAAGCAGAACTTGTTTGAGCTTCAGACTTTTTTGAGCTTCTGGCTTCTGGCATTTTGGAGTGGAGATGTGAACCATCTCCATTGAGAATAATAGATTTTTTTTCCCCTCCAGAATCGGGCAGATTCAGGCGTTTTTGGAGCAGGAAGCAGATGACAAACATGATGTCCACAGATGATGATGAAACAAATGATAATTTTTCCTATTGGCTAATAATAAAAACGCCAAAGCTCAAAAACGCCAGAAAACGCTGCATAAAAACACCAATACGTGCGACGAAACGGCGGAAAAACACTCAAAACCGCTACGTTCAGGTGTGAATAGGGCCTCAGTGTGAGCTGTTGAGTCACAACAAAATAATATAGTATTAGTGAACGGTAGTTTAACCCTTTAACCCAGGGCAACAGATCCGCTTTTATTTGTGTGATTGCACTGAGCTGGTTTCTATGGGTTGCAGAACCCTGCAGATTTTTTTGCATAATAAATCTGGTAATATTTAGCTGTGCCTCCGCAGCTGTCGCTGGGTCCTCCCACTCACTTCCCACTTCTTCCGTTGGGGAACATGTGAAATCCTGGAGATGGTGCCAGTCATCTGCATACACAGTTCTACAGTATATTCTTTGGTATCAATCATATACAAGGAGTGCTGTTTCTGAGTATTGCACAGAACTGATGATTTCCGCTGTCTTGTTTGTTTGGAGCTGTCATAAGACTTTCATTTCCTCCCGTACTTCCTGTGCCTGTTGGCACGTTCAGCCGTATACATTGGCAGGGCTATCCTTATTACTGACTCAAAGGCAAGATTAATGGAAAGAGCTATGTGCATGTAAAGTTAGAATACTTATTACACCTGGTAACCCATAACTTTTCATCTAAAGAGGAACTACAGAGTCCAGCAAGTTTTGTCACTTGCATCCAGTGGTAAAACTTTTGGCAAGCTGTGCTAGAATAAGGAGGTTGCTGCTGTCCCTGAGCTTAGCTTCTGAAAATGCTAGGAGCCTAATGGGTGTTCAACCTGGGGCCCGCCAGCTGTTGTGGAACTACAAGTCTCAGGAGGCATTGCAGGCCGCTGACAGTTACAAGCATGATTTCCAAAGGCAGAGGCATGATGGGAATTGTAGTTCTGCAACAGCTGGAGCACCACAGGTTAAGCACCCATAAGTTAAAGTATAACTAAGGGCAAAACTTTTTTTGGATAGAATGGAGAGGGATAAGAACACCACCTGTCAGTTATTGCTGTCTGTGTCCCCATTATGGAGATTCACCCTCTCTATTTGTCCTGTATACCTGTATACCATTATCATTGAAAGTGAGCTATGACTAAGAACTACATTGAAGTGTGAAACGCGTTGGCTCCTGTCTGTTCCTGCTGTGGCTTGTATTTTTGTTCACAAGAATTTTTGAAAAAAAACGGCAAAAAAACTTTTTTGAGTGCGGCTGTCCAGATCTTCTACCTGTTTTTGAAATGAAAAGAAAATCCCAAATTTTAGGTTGTCCCAAAAAAAGCAACAGGGGATAATCTTCCAACAGGGACCTTTCTAGCAACCGGGGGGGGGGGGGGGGGGGGGATTTCCAAGAGATTTCTTTAATTTGCAGGGATATACTCGCACTTCCTGTTTGGCTATGGGATAGGAAGTGACGGGAAATCTCTTCAGTGGAACACAGATGGCGAAACGTTTTGCCTATAGTTCTACTTTAACCACTTTAACTCCAGAAGATTTACCCCCAATCCCCTTTATGACCAGGCCATTTTTTGCAATACGGCACTACTTTACTTTAATTGACATCTGCACAGTCGTGCGACACTGTACTCAAATAAAAATGTAAGTCTTTTTTTTCTCACAAATAGAGCTTTCGTTTGGTGGTATTTGATCACCTCTGCGGTTTTTATTTTTTGCACTATAAACAAAAAAAAACAGACAATTTTCATTTCTATTTTTTTTGCTATAAAACGTAAAAAATCTAATTTCTTCATAAATTTAGGCCAATATGTATTCTGCTACATATTTTTGGTAAAAAAATGACTATAAGCGTAATATTGATTGGTTTGTGCAAAAATCGTAGCTTCTACCAACTATGGGATATAGTTGAGGAATTCTTTTTTTTTTTTTTTTTCTAGTAATGGCAGTGATCGGTGACTTATAGCGCGACTGCAATATTGTGGCAGACAAGTTAGACACTTAAGCCCCATACACACTATCAGATTTTCTGGTGATTTTTGTCTTTAGATTTACCAAAAGGGCCTGCCTGATTGCATACAAATTGAAACTCCTAAGGTTTGACCTCATATTATATGGTTTTGGTAAATCTGAAGACGAAAATCTGATAGTGTGTATGGGGCTTAACTGACACTTTTTGGGAACCAGTGACACTAATACAGTAATCAGGGCTAAAAAAAAATGATATGCACTGTCACTGTACTGACACTGACTGGGAAGGGGCAAGCAAAGGGTTAACTGTGTGCCTAGCCAGTGCTTGTTTACTGTGTAGGAGGTGTTTTTACTATTATGGGAAGGCCTTGATCCATGTTCCCGCAGGAACACAGAATCAATGCCTTCTCTACTAACAGAACGGCGATCTGCCTTGTTTACATATAATGCATGTATAATCACAGCAGGAACGGCTCTCCGACGCACACATGCGTGCCTCAGACCCGGAAGGGCAGGATCCAGTACTAGGTGTGTGATCCTATGCAGCAGAGACACCTTCCTGCCATATATATAAGTTATACGGTCGGCAAGTGGTTAAAGCTGAACTCCAGATATGGATTGTATTGCATAGTTACATTGGTCCAGCTTGGATCAATGTTAGTATACATATGCCATACTTGTGGGACCGCTGCGGTAGTGGACAGTCATTGTAGTAGTCGCAGCTACTACAGCAAACTTCACTATTTGCCAGATCCATTTAGAGAAAAATGCAAGGCGTTTCGTGAATAGTACCGTGCCCAGTGAGCGACCCACAGTGGGTACTATGCACAAGGGCAGCCGAAACATGGAGGCATGGGACCCAGAGGACAGTAGCAATCATTTTAGTGGTAGCAACTGCTACAGTGATTTTCTGCTTCCAGAGAGTTCCTTCAGGTATGATATATGCATATTTACATGGTGTCCAGCTGGACCAATGTAACTACAGACAGTCCCCGGGTTATAAACATCTGACTTACATACAACACATACTTATAAATGGAGGGAGACAACAGGAAGTGAGAGGAAATCTCCCCCTCTCAAACCCGGGCACCCACTGCGCATAACGTGACAGGTCCCAGATGACTGTGCGGCACCGAGGGGAAGTGATGTCAACAGTCCGGGCAATGAAGGAGACAGACTACGAGGGACCCCCTAGCAACAGGCATTTTGCGGTGAGTAAAAAAAAATTTTTTCCCCAATTATTATTATTATTATTATTATTTTTTTTTTTTTTATGAATTTTAAGCACTTTTTTTTTTTTTTTTTTTTTTTTTTTTTTGGTGGCAACACCACTTTAAGAACAAACCTACATTACATCTTGTTTGTAACCCAGGGGACTGCCTGCATGCAATAAAATCCATACGTGGAGTTCAGCTTTAATTGACCTGGAAAAGTCATGCAGCTAGCAAAGTCAGAAATGTTCTGCATGCTTGTTCTGGGGTAGCAACTCAAAAACGATTGGAGCCAATGGATCAGTAAAGCAGCATGCTTAAAGCGGTAGTAAACCCGCACATTTTTTTTTTTTTTTTAAACCTGCAAAGCAAAAGGCATAATGAGCTAGTATGCACCGCATACTAGCTCATTATGAAATACTTACCTTAGAACGAGGCCCCGACATCTGGCCCGATCCACGCCGAGGGAGCTGACATGCTCCCTCTGCGTTTCTTCCGGGTATCGCGGCTCCGGCGCTGTGAGTGGCCGGGGCCGCGATATCGTCACTCCCGCGCATGTGCGCGGGAGATTTCAGTCCGGCCGGTCGGCCGCTGCCGGATTTTGACGGCGAGAACCCCCTTGTGCGCATGCGCCGCTGCCGCCAGCGGCGCATACCGAGGGGAATATCTCCTAAACCGTACAGGTTTAGGAGATATTTTTTTTACCTACAGGTAAGCCTTATTATAGAAGTTATATGAAGTTAAAAATTTGGGTATACAACCACACCAGAAGTCAGTGATGCAAACCTGTGTAATAATCTCTGCATAGATCAATTTACATAGAGATACATTTTTAATGCTTTTTAGACTTGTGTTGCTATGATTAGGCAATGGTGCTTGTTGTCCTCAAAGCCCAACTGAGCCTTCACACAATTGTTTCCCATGTTCCCTGGTCACACCTTACATGTGCGTTGTGTAAAAATGCAGCGTGTAAGTATTTTTACGTAGCGCAGCTCTCCACACCGCACCTCACCTTATTGAATTTTTACACAACCCAACGTATGTCACAGCATGTTAGTGAAGTGTGTGGTCTTTTTTTTTTATTAATTTTTTTTGTAATTTTAAATAGAGTAAAAAACAAACAAACAGCAGAGCCATGCATGCATTAAATCACCCCCCACACAGTGCATATGTGTGCATTATATGGAACTTAACGCATGCCGGCTGCTATGAACAGACCGGTAAAGAAATGTTTGTTATCCTTTACACATCTGCATCAGGAAAGAAGCTGCATGTTGTATTCCACAATGAGCGACCCTCCCTGGTTATGTCATCCTAAAGCCAAAAGCACAGGGAAAACCTAAAAAGGACAAAATAAGAGAAGCGTGTATTGTCTATTCATAATTTTAGCAAAACAGTATTCTATTTATTTAGCATATAGCATTTTATTTATGTTTTATGTTCTGTATTTTATTTTTTATTTTATTTTTTTTATATTGTGTAATTTTTTTTTCCTTCGTCTGCATTCCTTTGTTTTTTTTTTTTTTTCAGCCTTATTTGTCATATTTGTAAAAACACATTCTCAATTTTTTGTTTTGCAGTGAAGCTATTTTTCTGTTTTTTTATTTTTCTCCTCTGCCCTGTATAAATGATCCTCCATATTTAGTACTTTGTGGTTCCCTAATCAGGTACAAGTATGCTAGTGAATGCAGGGTCCTGGGTTTGGTAACACTAGTCCCAGTGATAATGGTCACTTAGACCCCTTTCACACTGATGCACTTTGTAGGCGCTACAGCTCTAAAAATAGCGCCTGCAAAGCGCCCTGAAAGAGTGGCTTCTGTCTCTCCAATGTGAAAGTTCAGAGGGCATTGACACTAGAGCGGTGCGCTGGCAGGACGCTAAAAAAAGTCCTGCTAGCAGCATCTTAGGAGCGGTGTATACACTGCTCCTTCACCACTCCTGCCCATTGAAATCAATGGGGCAGCACGGCTATAACGCCAGCATATCGCTTTGCGGTGGTTTTAACCCTTTTGCAGCTGATTTTTAACCCTTTCTCGGCCGCTAGCAGGGGGTAAAACTAAAAGCGCCCCTCTAGCGGCTGAATAGCGCCGCAAAATTGACACAAACACACCCACCGCCCCAGTGTGAAAAGTGCCTAAGACAAATAGAGAGTAAATCTCCCCTTTGGGGACACAGAGCAATAAAACACCCTTTTGATAACTACAATAAAGAAATTGGCTTTTAGGAAACGGTTGACGTTTTTTATGCTGCATTGGATTTCCATTTCCAGAATAAATTTGTTTTGGTTCATGGAATCGATGTATATGTAGCGGTACCCTCGTAGGGGCTGTTGAATGTTGTGGCCCACCTGTCATTCTGCCCAGCCCGGCATTCACTTCCCAATCACTTTGTGGACAATGAACAGTCCATATGTTTGTTTTTGTATTTTTATTGAGGGGTTTGAACTTGGACAGATATGGGGATATATGGGATGCCCAGTAGAACGAACAATTAGTTGATTGTGTCTCAATCATTTGGGACAATTTTATACACTTCACAGCTCCAGTCTTGCTTGTGGACTGTTTTTCTTTCTCCTGCACATGGTTAGGCCCAATACTGACTCAGTCAGGCCCTAGAAGAGTGATGGCGAGCCTTGGCACCCCAGATGTTTTGGAACTACATTTCCCATGATGCTCATGCACTCTGCAACTACATGGGAAATGTAGTTCCAAAGCATCTGGGGTGCCAAGGTTCACCATCACTGCCCTAGAAATTGCCATTTGCTGGCAGAGACCACAGGTAGCAAAAGAATAGGAAGTCTTTGTGTGCTTGGTGAACTACTGCTCCCAGTAATCCCTCTTCAGGCCCTGGCTGCATCTGCCCGACTCCACTGCCCGTGACATTGCAATCCTCACTGGCTCCATACCCAGCTCTGACTGTTTCCTCCCAGTCCTCTCTGGCATGCCTCTCCAGTCCTGCCAATAACACGTCACTCACCAGCCCTCCTGGCTGCACACACCGGTGGTTCCCCCCAGCAGTACTAGCACTTGCTGTCCTCTCTCTGACTCCTCCCTGTGCCTCCTGTTCAGATCCTTCATGCGTTCTTGAAGGGATCCATCCTCCACCAGAGTCCCATGCCCAAAGTCAACCAAACCCCCCCCCAGGATGGGTTGTGCCCTCAAAGGCCCCTGCCAGCCTAGCACTCCATCTTCAGTTCTTCCAGCCAACAACTCCTCCCCATCTGGGCTGACCCTGAGTATATCAAGGAGGCCTGCCCCCTGCCAATCCTAGTTGGGGATTGGTCAGGACTCCCTGAGACACCCCAGACAGCTCCACTTCTTCTCTTCCCCACCTCTCTTCTAGAATCCTCTAGAAGGAAAAGGGAGGTGACAGTGGAGTGATGCTATCTGTGAGTCACCAGCCTACTCTGAGCCACTCCCAGCCCACACAGATCAAAACAAACAGGTTACTAGTAAATTGGTTTGGTGGCTACATTTGTTTTAATTTTTTCTTTATTTTTACTTGGTAATCCTTCGGTGATAATCCCCACTCACTGTGCTGTATCCATGAAAAAACTGTATTTTTGTGCTTATTATTTTTCTGGAGCATTTCTTTATTGTTTTGTGCCTTTGGTGCTCTGATGTATTTGGAATCTGCTGATTCTGAATCTAAGTAATTGGGGTTTGAGCCACTGTTAGACTTGCCTTTGTGTTGTGGGTTTTCCCTCAATCCGTCAGCACTTTCTGAATCAACATACAGCATATACGGGTCTGTTTATTCATGCATGAATGTATGGAATCTAGGAAGGGACAGATGCAGCCTGTGTGGGTGGCTTTACAGTCCGGATACACAGCTGGAATGCAGATTAGTTGATGTTCTATCTGCGGTACGGATCACACACAATCCAGGACAAAATAATTACAAGGATGATGGAGAAAAGAAGCTCTTTTTTTATGAGACATTTGTGCTAAACTGACCCAATGAAAACAGATCTGACTCACAACATTTTTCTTAACAGATAACTGTACTTTAAAGCGGTATTAAAGAGGAAGTAAACTCTTCCACTCTGATGCTTCTTTTCATTTAGTCCATTATAATAAGTAATTATCAAACTATATAGCCACTGTAATCCAGCCCAAATCGCATATTACTTACTGTTTAACCACTTGCTTACTGGGCACTTAAACCCCCCTCAGTCCCAGACCAATTTTCAGCTTTCAGTGCTCTCACATTTTGAATGACAATTACTCAGTCATGCAACACTGTAACCAAATGATTTTTTTGTCCTTTTCTTCATACCAATAGAGCTTTCTTTTGGTGGTATTTGATCACCTCTCGGTTTTTTATTTTCTGCGCTATAAATGAAAAAAGACCGAAAATTTTGAAAAAAAATGAATTTTTCTTCGTTTCTGTGACAAAATTTAGCAAATTAGCAATTTTTCTTCATAAATTTTGGCCACAATTTATACTACTACACATCTTTGGTAAAAATAACCCAAATTTTTGCATATTATATGATCTGTGTGAAATTTATAGAGTCTACAAGCTATGGTGCAAATCATAAAGATTTGCAAAAAAAGATCACATCTGATGTACTAAGGCCTATCTCCATTCTTGAGACCCTAACAAGCCAGGAAAGTACAAATGCCCCCCAAATGACCCCTTTTTGGAAAGTAGACATTCCAATGTATTTAGTAAGAGGCATGGTTAGTTATTTTAAGTTGTCATTTTTTCCCATAATTCTTTGCAAAATTACGATATATATTTTTTTTTTTCACAAAATTTTCATTGTAATAGCTTATTTCTCCCACACGGAATGTGCATACCACAAATAACACCCCAAAATACGTTCTACTACTCCTCCTGAGTATAACGATACCAAATGTGTGAGACTTTTACACAGCCTGACCACATACAGAGGCCTAATTTTGAAGTAGCACCTTCAGGCATTCTAGGAGCATAAATTACACATTTCATTTCTCAACCACCTATTACAGTTTTGAAGGCCCTGGAACACCAGGGCAATGGAAACGTCCAGAAAATGACCCCATTTTGGAAAGCTAACACCCCAACGTATAATCTATGAGGCATAATGAGTCTTTTCAATGGTTCATTTTTTTCCAGAAGTTTTCGGAAAATGTGGAAAAAAATGAAAACGCATTTTTTTTTACACAAAGTTGTCCGTTTATAAGATATTTCCAACGCATAGCATTTACATAGCAAAAATAACACCCCAAAATACGTTCTACTACTCCTCCTGAGTATAACGATACCACATGTGTGAGACTTTTACACAGCCTGACCAAATACAGAGGCGCAACATGCAAGAAACACAGTCGGCGTTCCAGGGACACATAGCCTGCACATACCAAGAATTACACCCCCAAATACATTATGCTGAGCAAAGGGTAAAGAAAAGATTACCTGTGGTTTTAGAAGCGCAGTTGTCCACAGGAGGATATCACTGGTCCAGGCAGCAGGCAGGGACTTGGTCAGCAACAGCGAACACAGTTTTTCAGGCAGCAGGCAGGGATACTGTCCATATTACAGTCCAGGGTTAGTGCAGAGATGTCAGCAGTGCCAAAAATATTGGTCCTGGTAGTAGGCAGGTCCTTGTGGTGTGGTCAGTGCGGCATGATGGCAGTAAGTCCTACAGGCAGCAGACAAAAGTAGAGCCTCGTTCAGGACAGAATGGGGATAGGGGTGGAGGCTTCTCCCTCCCAAATCTCTTTGAAGCCTCCGAGTCTCCAGACCCTAATCTAGGAATAAGAAAACAAAGAAAATTGTTTTCTTCTTCCAGAAAAACTATACTGGAGCCCCTCACATATGTGAGACCCCGTGTTGAATCCCACTAGTCCAGTTGCAGAATACAAGATCAGTCCAAGAGGCAGGCAAATATCGTGGTCAAACAGTCCAAGGTCAGTTCCAGATCAGGCAGAGATATATACAGAATCGTTAGACAGAAGCATGGTCGAATAACAGTCCAGGGTCAGTTCCAGATGAGGCAGAGGTATGTACAGAATCGTTAGGCAGAAGCGTGGTCGAATAACAGTCCAGGGTCAGTTCCAGATCAGGCAGCGGTATGTACAGAATCGGCAGGCATAAGAGTGGTCAAATAACAAGCCAGGGTCCGTTACAGAGCAGGCAGTGGCATAAGGGGTGTGAAGGTGTATGAAGGCAGGAACTGAGGATTATGTTTACCATACTTCACTAAAAATTTATTGAAGTATGGTAACGCCGAAAACAGTCGCCTATACAGAGGCCTGGTTGGGAAGGACATTGTGCACAATAATAAGATGTGTCTCTTCTGACTCCTGCTTTGGTACACACCTTACATCTTTTTTGGCGTCTTTTGCCTGCTGGTGTGGGGGGAATTTTATCCGGAAAGTGGCGCTCGGAGAGTCGACTTACAACGTCTGATCTGATATTTTCTGGTGGGCCGTTTGGGAAAATAAGGGCTGTGAAAACTTCCTCCTGGTAGCCAAAGAAACGTTTGGGGTTTTGGGTGGCGTTGCTGTAAATTACTTATGAATTGTAAATGGCCAATTGAAAAAAATAAATTACTACTTTTTTGTACCAATGATATGTCCGTCTTGAGACCAGATATGGTTCCATCATTTGGTCGTTGAAGTCGACTCCTCCCATGAACAAATTATACTCTGAAATACATTTGGGTTTCTTTACGGGGCCATTCCTTCTGGGGATTTCTACGAAGGTATCGTTGTGGATAGAAGACAACATATACACATCCCTTCTGTCCCTCCACTTCACTGCCAGAACCTCCTTGTTTCTTAGACTTGCGGTTTCTCCTTTCCGCAGCTTCTTGTTCACCAGACTTTGAGGAAAGCCCTTCCGGGTTCTTTTTTACAGTGCCACATGCTGGCGTCTTCTTCCGGTGAAGGTTGTGGAACAGGGGCAGAGATGTGTAGAAGTTGTCTACATAGAGGTGGTAGCCTTTATCCAGTAGGGGGTATATGAGGTCCCAAACAATTTTTCCGCTGGATCCCAAATAATCCGGACAATTAGGGGGCTGTAGCTGGGTGTCCTTCCCTTCGTACACCTTGAAGGAATATGTGTACCCTGTGGCTCGGTCACATAATTTGTAGACCTTCACCCCATAGCGGGCCCTTTTGCTGGGCATAAATTGCTTCATCCTAAGCCTGCCACTAAATTTAATAAGGGACTCATCCACACATATGTGTTGGTCCGGGGTAAACAATTTGGGGAATATTTCAGAAAAATAATTTAGTATTGGTCGAATTTTGTAAAGGCGGTCAAAATTTGGATCATTTCGTGGAAGGCATTGGGAATTGTCACTGAAATGTAAGAACCTCAGGATCATCTGATACCTGGTTCTGGGCATTACCGCGGAGAAGAGCGGTGAGTGGTGGAGGGGGTGGGTTGACCAGTAGGTACGTAATTGGTTTTTTTTGTTGAGTCCCATATTAAATGTGAGGCCTAAAAAAAGCTTGAACTCCTCCACCGTTAGGTCTCTCCATTCGTAGGGACGGGCATAATAGGAGGTCGGATTTTGAAAAATAAATTGTTGTGCATACAGGTTGCACTGGGCCACAATTGACGCCAACATGTCCTCCGTAAAAATTAAATTAAAAAAATCGATGGGGCTAAAATTCTCCGTGTCCACCTGGACTCCTGGCTGGGCGGTGAAAGGGGGAACATTGGCCTCTCCTGAATTAGGAGGAAGCCACAAGGGGTTCTGAAGGGCATAGGGAAGGCCAGCATGGCTCCTAACCCTTTGGGGCTGAGATGACACCCCACTGGTACTTGGCCTTTCTTGCTGGTGGACGGCATTGCGGTGCTGGTGGACGGCATTGCGGTGCTGGTGGACGGCACTGCGGTGCTGGTGGACGGCACTGCCTCACTAGAACGCCTTCGCTTGATGGGCCGGATATCTTCCTCCTCGGATTCATCAGTCAGTGTTTCACTGCTGAGGACTGGCTCATAAGTTACGTCTTCAGAATCCGAATCCGAAAAGGAATCGGAAGAGGAGAGCTCCCCGTTGCTCTCGTCGGCCGCGGAAATAATTTGGTACGCCTCCTCAGCGGAAAAGACGCGTTTAGCCATTGTAGCACTGATGGGCACTGATGAGGTGGCACAGATGGGCGTTTTTGAGGTGGCACAGATGGGCGCTTTTGAGGTGGCACAAATGGACACTGATGGGTCGGCACAGATGTGCACTGATTTATTGCACAGATGTGCAGATTTGTTGCACGGATGTGCACTGATGAGGCGGCAGATGGGCACTGCTGAGGCGGCAGATGGGCACTGCTGAGGCGGCACAGATGGGCACTGCTGAGGCGGCACAGATGGGCACTGCTGAGGCGGCACAGATGGGCACTGCTGAGGCGGCAGATGGGCACTGATGGGTCGGCACAGATGTGCACTGATTTATTGCACGGATGTGCACTGATTTATTGCACGGATGTGCACTGCTGAGGTGGCAGATGGGCACTGCTGAGGTGGCAGATGGGCACTGCTGAGGCGGCAGATGGGCACTGCTGAGGCGGCAGATGGGCACTGCTGAGGCGGCAGAGATGGGCACTGCTGAATCGGCACAGATGGGCACTGCTGAGTCAGCAGATGGGCACTGATAGGTCGGCACAGATGTGCACTGATTTATTGCACGGATGTGCACTGATAAGGCAGCAGATGGGCACAGATGGGCACTGCTTAGGCGGCACAGATGGGCACTGCTGAGGCGGCACAGATGGGCACTGCTGAGGCGGCACAGATGGGCACTGCTTAGGCGGCACAGATGGGCACTGCTGAGGCACAGATGGGCACCGATTGGTACAGATGGGCACCGATTGGCACTGGCGGGCACTGGCGGGGCACTGGCGGGCACTGGTGGTGCACAGATGGAGTACTGGCGGTGCACAGGTGGGCACTGGCGGTGCACAGGTGGGCACAGGTGGGCACTGGCAGGGTAGATCTGGGCACTGGCAGGGCACTGGCAGGGTAGATCTGGGCACTGGCAGGGTAGATCTGGGCACAGGTGGGTTTTTTATCAGTTTACTGTCACTTTTACACTCACAAACACCTTCGGTCTCCTCACACGCTATCGCTGTGTGAGGAGACACGTTCGGCAATGGGTGATGATCTCATTTGTTTACATTTGAGATCATCACCCATTGGAGGAGGCGATCGCGCTGTAAACTGCCGCTGTGATTGGCCGTTTACAGCGATCTGTGATTGGCTGTGTCCAGCGGACACGGCCAACACAGATTTTCCCCGATGCGCGCTCCCGGGAGCGCGCGGGGAACTCTTAAAGGGGACTACGTCAATAGACGTAGTCCCGGAAATTGAGATCCGCGCTATACACGTCTTTTTACTATAGCGCGGATCTCAAGTGGTTAAAGAAACTTTAAAAAACTTGTTTCCTGGGGTTAGGCAGTGCCATCTTAAGTATTGTTTTCTGAGTCCACAGTGGAGTGTATTTCCGCCCTTACATTGAGCACTTCCTGTACTTTTAACCAAGCCTCCTTCTCAATCCAATGTTTCTATGGCAACCCTCCTTCCCTGTCCATAGCTGACTTGTTTTATTTCCTAGTATTTACTTATGCTGATTATCTAGTGTTTGCCTGTGTGATACCAGTCTTATCAGCTTCAGCTGATAAGACTGCAGTAATGCTGTCTGATGCCCTGGTTTACACTGCATGTTAAGTCACATGGGGTGTAGGAGGAAGCTCTGAATGATTCTGCAGTCTCCTGGGATTTCAGTGTTGTGTGCCTTAGGAAGTCCTGGTAATAGATAGACAAGTACACAGAGTGTGCCGTAAATCAGGGGAGATCTGGGCATGCTCCGTGACATCATTCTAAAGAACAAAAATGATTACAACAATACTATGCAAGTAAGGAGATATCTACAAGCAGTCTTCATTAGGGGTTTTTAATGCTGATTTACATGGGACAAAGTTGTGGGGGAGAGTTTACAACCACTTTAAACTCATATTTTGAAAAACTCTTGACTGGCAGAGTTTTTATGATAGAAAAGTCCCTAGTGGCCTGTTCTGTTATAAATGCTTCCCTCTGCCTGTCAGCGGTAATGTACTCTGAGCTGTGCAGCTCAGAGTACATTTATGGCACTACTCTGTGCCGTGATAAAGTGACTCCCATGCGCATGCAAACCTGGAAGGAAGAACAGGAGCGCAGTGCTGGAGGGCATCCTTTGACACGTAAGTCTTATGCCCCGTGCACATGATCGGACATTCAGACAACAAAATCTATGTATTTTTTCCGACAGATGTTGGCTCAAACTTGTCTTGCATACACACGATCACACAAAGTTGTTCGGAAATTGCGAAAGTCGAGAATGCGGTGACGTACAACACGTTACGACGAGCTAAGAAAAATGAAGTTCAATAGCCAGTGAGGCTCTTCTGCTTGATTCCGAGCATGGGTGGAACTTTGTGCGTCGGAATTGTGTACACACGACTGGAATTTCTGACAAAGGATTTTGTTGTTGGAAAATTTGAGATCCAGATCTCAAATTTTGTTTGACGGAAATTCCGATGGAAAATGTCCAATGGAGCCTACACACGGTGGGAATTTACAACAAAAGGCTCCCGTCGAACATTTTCCGTCGGAAAATCCTACCGTGTGTACGCGGCATTAGTATGCAGTGCATACTGGCACATTATGGCATAAACCCGAAGAGGGCTGTTTAAAAAACAAAAAAACAAAAAAAAGTTATGTAATTCCACTTTAAGAGACATTGACTTTTTAATATGCCCACGTTCACCAAGTAACTTTACAAATACAACCCATTACTCTGCTTATTGCTTTCCATGTACTTTGAGGGCTGTCATCACGTTCAACATCGCATTACATTACATAAGGCTTGTCTGCATCTGCACAGTAACCACAGATAAGTACTGAGATCAAGGAAGGCATTTGCTGCACATACCTGTTTGATAGGGCCCATTCAAACCATCCATTTACAGTAAAATATACGTATAGAGATATGATATTGATGTAGAACACAGTAATGCACCAAGCAGCACTGGAAGGCCAATTATTTATAATGCATCTACAAACTACACTTCGGCTACAGCACAAGGCACTATAATACCGACTTTGCATTGTAGTGCACTGCAGTGAAAAGGAAATGGAACAGGGGTGATTGGGGCCCACTGAGAATGGATGAGCTGTGGTAATGCAGTGCTCTGCATCTCATTATATAATGCATGGGGGCACATGTCTCACCTCAACTTACATTCATGTTAGCAGGCCATTAATCACTTTATTGTCAGAAGGCAGTAAGTATACTGTCTATGTTGTACTGCACTCGTGTAGTCAGTGGAGATCACAAACTGCTAATCTGGCAACCCTATACCATACCTCCCAACGTTTTGTGATGGGAATGAGGGACACCTACTAGCAAACGTATGTAGGCATAGGACACGCCCCCTAAATGAGAATTAACCAAAAAAAAAAAAAGGTTAATTAAATCCACACTGGCTTTTTTTTTTACCACTATTAATCCTTTATATTGGCTTTTAAATTTTACAAATGCAGCAATTTAGAAATTGGATGAAAGGCTTAGCACTGGGAAATTTTTGAAAGATTAAAAGTGCATTTTATATGCATCTGTATGGATCTTGACCAAAATGAGGGACAAATGAGGAGGAATGAGGGACAGAGGGGCATTGCTCTAAATCAGGGACAGTTCCTCCAAATCCAGGACAGTTGGGAGCTATGCTGTACACTCAATGAAGGAAGAAATTGGCTGCACACTGACGGGATTGAAGTCCATTTATTGAATATTCCATGCAAACAATGACACACATTACAGTTGTAGTAGCCGGTACAGAGGTGGACTCGTTTCGCACAGCTACACTGTGCTTAATCAACAGGATGAGTAAGCATTTCAGCATTTCAGAATGTGGAAGATGTGTCTTCTGTAGAAGACTTGCATTCAGGATCCTAAACACCGATACCATATAGTACATCATTCAGCCTCATCTATCTGCCATAAACTTTGACAGGCTGCCTTCAGCAGGACTGGCATCCGCACCTGTCCCTCCCAGGTGCCCTGCAACTGAAAAGCCCAGTCTGCAGGGCGCCTTATAATTATGTTAAAAATGGCTTTTATGTTTTTTGTATTTTTTTTTTTAACAGAGGAAGCTATTATGGCTTTAAGGTGGATTTATCCTCTAATACAGCGCATGCAATAAAAAGAAACTCCAGCTCCAGGAACTGCAGTAGTTTTAAAAATCGTCTGTCTTGCAAAAGGTTGAGTCCATTGAATGAAGTGTATGCTACCTCATGAACGTATATCTCTTTTATTGCCTTTCTTTTATATATAATATAATATATATATTCTTAGATAAAAGGAATGGCCTTCAGTCTGTAAATGAGGGAAGTTTAACCACTTAAAGCGGAGTTCCACCCATAAAATAAACTTTAAATTATTCAGCAGCAATAAACATAACCAACAACATTTGTAAATGTATTTATTTTCTTTTTTTACTTACTTTTTCATGCCTGTTACTATGTGGTCCCTTGTAATCTGCCCCTTTCTCTTTGCGGCACCTGACGTAATTTCCCTCAGTGCCTGTGCTCGCTAGTGCTCCTGGGAGATGTGTGTCCTCACTTCCCAGGAGTCAGTGGGCAGTGCTGAGGACTAGAATCGTGGTATTTCAAAACCAAAAGTGACCCGGGCAAGGGTGGTTTATCTTCGTTGCCATCACAACGGGGCGGGCACTCCCGACGACGACGCCCATTGTGATGGCAACCTGTGAAGTTTCCTGCGCCTCTATGTGCTCTTACTATGCATCTGCGAGAAGGGGGGGGGTGCATGCTGGGAATACAGCAGCACCGTATCTCGGAAGTTTATGCTTGTGGGCTTCACCTGCCCACAAGTAAGATGGGAATGCCCGAGCAGGATGGATCAAAGGTAACTTTTTAAATAAGATATTAATAAATGGTGCCCTAATGACAAGACTAACCAATGGTAAATCTACATTATGTAATAGTAAGAGATTTAAAAAAATTAAAAATAAAATTAATATATATGATTGGAACTCCACTTTAAAGACTAATGCACGGTCGGACATTCCGACGACAAAGTCCGTCTGATTTCTTTTCCGAGGGATTTTGGCCCAAACTTGTCTTGCATACACAGACTTGCACAAAGTTGTCGGGAAATCTGATCGTTCAGAACAAGGTGACGTAAACCACGTACGACGGGACTATAAACGGGCCAGTAGCCAATAGCTTTCATCTCGAAATTTATTCTGAGCATGCGTGGCACTTTGTCCATCGGAATTGTCTACACACGATCGGAATTTAAATTATCGGATTTTGTTGTCGGAAAATCTTAGATCCTGCTCTCAAACTTTGTGTGTCGGAAATTCCGATGGAAAAAGTCCGATCGCACATTTTCCGTTGGAAAGTCCGACCATGTGTACAGGGCATAAACCTTTTTCTGACACTTGTTGGTTTGAAGTTAAAATCATTATCTTTTGCTAGAAAATTACTTGGAACCCCCAAACATATAAAACCAGAGACCCTAGAGAATAAAATGGTGGTTGTTGCAATATTTTATGTCACACTGTATTTGCGCAGCAGTCTTTCAAATGCAATTTTTTGGGGGGAAAAATGCACTTTAATGGATTAAAAAAAAAAAAACGAAACGGTAAAGTTAGCCCAATTTTTTTGTCTAATGTGAAAGATGTTACGCTGCAAGAATCCTGAGAGAATCGTTCCCTTTATTCTAAGCAAAAAAATTGTGATTCTCATTTTGGCCAGAATCGTGCAGCTATACCACCAGTGCTGCCAATGTGTGCCTATCAGTGCAGCCTTATCAGTGCCCATCAGTTCCTGCCCTATCAGTGCTGCCCTATCAGTGCAGCATATACAAAATTTTATAACAGAAACTAAGAAAAACTTTTTTTCCAAAAAATGCCAGTCTTTTTTTCATTTGTTTAGCAAAAAATAAAAATCCCAGTGGTGATTAAATGGCACCAAAATAATGCTCTGTCTCAAAAGAATGATAAATATTAAATATTTAGTTTGAGTACAGTGGTGCATGACTGCGCAATTGTCATTCAAAGTGTGACAGTTCTGAAAGCTGAAAATTGGCCTGGGCAGGAAGGGGATGAAAGTGCCCAGTAGGCAAAAGGTGCAGAAGCTTCTTTGGTGCATTTGTCACGCATAGGGCAGCCTATTCAAGTGAATGGGCTGCCCAATGCCTGTTGCGCATAAAGGCATGAAAAAAACGCAGCCTAAAGCCCCGTACATGCGATCAGAATATCCTAGAACAAATACCGCTTTCGAAGCAATCGTGCGATAATATGATATGTACTCAGCAGTCGTCCGAAATTTTCAGAAGGGACAAACCAAATCCTACGATTTTCATTTAATTAGTATAGTTTTTGTTCAAAAATACAATACACATACATTACTTCCGAATTTCTGTTCAGTCGTACGAGCATTTTCGTACTTTAGTAACCTATTCGTTTTCGATATGGAGACTAGATCCAAAAAAAATGGACGGTCATTCGCCTGATAATCACATTGTGTGTATTAGGCTTTAGAAAGGACAAGAACATCTGTGTCATCTGTCTTCTGATGTGCTTTTGTTGTAGGGATGGATCGGGGACATCGGAAGTGCATCCTCTGCAACCAGTGGGAACAACATCAAGTGTGGACACAGTCGTATAATCTATAATACTGACAGTCCTGGTAAGTCTTTTTGCCTTCTGTAAGAAAAGAAGAAAAAAATCTGCCTATAGTGGGTGGGGTGCCATCATCCCTAATGCATAAACATACGGAGAAACCCTCTAAAAGGTGGGACTATATCTCCTCTGAATGGAAGTCAAAGTAGATAAAAAAATAAATATATAATTTATTTGTACAAAAAGATTACAAACCTTTTGAAACATACTAAGGATCATACAAATGGACATATAATAGTACAATAACAATTGAAGCAAAGGTAATGACATTTAACGTGTTTCCGGAATTCTTCGCTGAAGTTACATCACCTATGCATGCCACTATATTAAGAAAAACCAACTGGATGAGGGCCAAGAGTTGCGCTGATGCCCATATCCCACCCGACGACCACCGCTTGGCTGCAAAGTTTAACCTAGGTATCACACTGCAAAAGCTCCCCTGAAGATTGCTGGAGACAGGGAACACAGGGATCTTCTAGTGTCTATTGAAGGATTGGCAAGAGAGCCGGTCAAATATTGTAGATGTCAATTGTGGGGGTCCTTTAAGCTCTAGATGAGTAGGGTTCACCAAATTGGCAATCTAAGGAGCTTGAAATAGAGGCAGCCCGCTCTCAGGACATCCAAGCAGCATTGGATGTTGTTAAGACGTCCTGTAAAATGGCTGCCTCTCTTTCATGCTCCTTAGATCGCTAATTTGGTGAAGTGCGATACCTAGGTTGTGCTTTGCAGCCTGGCAGTGGTCTATCCATCTACAGCTTAAAAGACCCCCACAACTGACATCAACAATATTTGACCTGCTCTCTTGGCCTTCTTTCCATAGACACCAGAAGATCCCTGTGTTCCCTGTCTCCAGCAAACTTCAGGGGAGCTTTTGCAGTGTGATACCTAGGTAGAGCTTTGCAGCCTGGCGGTGGTCATCCGGTGGGATATGGGCATCAGCGTAACTCTTGGCCCTCATCCTGTTGGTTTTTTAATACAGGGGCATGCATACATGATGTAACTTCAGCAACTTGAAAGATGACCTACATTATTGTTTCTGACACCTTTTTGAAAAAGAATTCTCGAAACACATTAGGTGTCATTACCTTTGCTTCAATTGTTATCGTACTATTATATGTCCTTTTGTATGTTTCACAAGGTTTTTATTCTTTTTGTACAAATAAATTATATTTTTTATCTACTTTGACTTCCATTCAGTGCTGATGTAGTCACACCTTTTTAGAGGGTTTCTCTGTATGTATTTGCCTTATTTAAGAACCCCAGCACATGGCACTTTTTACACCTGTTTTTGGTCTCCAGAAGAATAAAGTGGATCTCCCAAAAACTGCAGAAGCTATAACTTATGGTCGGTTCACACTACAACGACTTGGGATCCGACTTGTCAGCCCTCAAGTCGCCCGACATTGGGAATTACATTATTGTTAATGAGAGCCGTCTTAATGTACACTACTGAAGTCGCTCCGACTTCAGAAAAGGTTCCTGTACTACTTCAAAGCGACTTCTAGGCGACCTGTACCCCTAGAATTCAATGGAAGTCGCCTCCAAGTTGGATCTCCATCTATATTGAAGTGACTTTACAGGAAAATAAATTATTTTATCCAGGCAAACCCCTCCCTCCCAGAGAGCTGATTATTCTCTGATTGGCCACAGCCAAAGTCGCCTTTCCTGGGGGGCGACTTGAAGTTGCTCAAAGTCGCGTTGACGTTGTGTTTAAGTCACCTTGCAAAGTCGCGCTGAAGTCGTGTTGCACCTGTGTGAATCGGCACTTACTGTAATCAACTCACTTAGGAAAAGAAACGGGTGCAAAATGTGCTGGCCTTTCAAATAAATAAATAAATATAGATATCTAGATATATCTATAAATATATAGATATCAGGGCTTTGGTCAGTTGACATTGTAGAACCCCTTGTGATAAGAATATAGTTCTCACATCTAGCTGGTAGGGCCGAGATGTAATCTAGTCTATGTAGGCTGCAACACACAGGCCATTGTTAAAAATGATTGCACCATCTGGCAGAGGGATGCTTAGTAACAGCATTTCCTGTCATCTTTCATGCAAAGTAAAAAATATCAGTTTTTTGGAAATGTACAACTTTAGATCCTCGGCAGTACCTGCTGCCATCCCACTGAGCGTTTTTTGTGCAGGTGCCCCATGGGGCACTGAGGGGCTGGAGAGTCATCAGATTGTGTCTACATGGCTATTATTATTAAAGGTGTTTAAATAGAGCCAATTTACACAGCGTTTTACATATACTGTATATATTTTACACTTACATCAACTGCATCTTATGTCTGTGCTCCTAAACTGTGGCCGTGAATACTTTTTTTTTTTTTTCTTCGATCGATCTCTTCCGTTAGGGATAATCGACAGTTGACAACCAAATTGATCGATATAGCAACAAATCAAATAAATGGTGTTGCGCTCCCTTAACCACTTCCCGACCAGCGCACGACGATGTACGTCGACAGCATGGCACGGGCAGGCATATTGGCGTACATGTACGTCCAATATTCGTTGCCGCCGTGCCATCGGGAGCGCGCCGCCGGCGGCGCGCTCCCGCGCTGGTCGGGACCCCCGTGAGTCCGGACGCGGGACCCGCGGACTCGATCGCCGCGGGCATCCCCGCGATCGTCTCACGGAGCGGCGGAATGGAGGAAATGCTGTATAAACAACATTTTCTCATTCTGCCTAGCAACTAGTGACGCTGATCTCTGCTCCATGTGATTGGAGCAGAGATCAGTGTACACTAAATGAAAGCCCAACCCCCCCACAGTTAGTAACACACCCCTAGGAACACTTAACCCCTACACTGCCACCCACTGGTTAACCCTTTCACTGCCAGTGTCATTTACACAGGAATCACTGCATTTATATAGCAGTGATTGCTGTATAAATGACAATGGTCCCAAAAATGTCCGATGGGTCCCCGACAATGTCGCAGTCACAATAAAAATCGCAGATCGCCGCCATTACTAGTAAAAAAAAAAATAATAAAAAATTATTAATAAAAATGCTATAAAACTATCCCTATTTTGTAAACGCTATAACTTTTGCGCAAACCAATCAATAATCGCTTATTGCGATTTTTTTTTTACCAAAAATATGTAGAAGAATACGTATCGGCCTAAATTGAGGGAAAAAAATGTTTTTTTATATATTTTTGGGGGATATTTATTATAACAAAAAGTAAAAAATAATGCGTTTTTTTTCAAAATTGTCGCTCTATTTTTGTTTATAGCGCAAAAAATAAAAACCGCAGGGGTGATCAAATACCACCAAAAGAAAGCTCTATTTGTGGGAAAAAAAGGACGTCAATTTTGTTTGGGAGCCACGTCGCACGACCGCGCAATTGTCAGTTAAAGCGACGCAGTGCCGAATCGCAAAAAGTGGTCTGGTCTTTGACCAGCAAATTGGACCGGTCTGAAAGTGGTTAAACTAAATAATATTAATCCATGAAATGCTAACCAATAAAAACATAAATTATCTGTGCATAAATTCTGATTCCCGTGATAAATCGTGATCAGTGATCAAAGTGACTAGTGCAACAAAGCATTCCAAACGAATATATATATAATATATGTAAAGAAATAGAAACCACATATATAAAATCGCATAGACCAAAGTAAAAATCGCATAAAATCACCCAGTGATAGTGATGAATACCAATAAATAGATTTTCTTACTCGGTGTAAATAGAAACACATAAAATCGCATAAATAGAAAAGAAATCGCATATACCCATAAAGTGATGAATGCAAATAAATAAAGTATCACACAAAGTGTGTATAAAGCAAAATTAAATAGTGAAATATTCAGTGCAAACAAATGTAGAAGTCTCTCAAACTGCAAAAAAAAATAAAAAAGTGGCAAAAAAATCCGTAAAGTGCTTCTCGTAGTAGCAGGTGCAATACAACGTAAACGGTGCACACTCTGGTGTCTCTTCAGTGTCCCGCAGTTAACATATAGGGTGGCCCCTTACCTTACTGCTGTAAGGCAAACAGCATAAAGAGACCAAGGTCTCAGATGGTGACAGTGGTGTACCCTTAGTTCCAAGCTAGGAGGACTTCTCCCCACATGATCCCTGATGAAGTCACATGACGATACGCGTGGGAAGGAAGTGCTTGTGGATACAGGAAGCCACGTCTGAGAGACGAAAGGGAACATTTTAAACTGCTATCTGACGTTTTTAAACTGATTTTGTTTGTGAGTACCTTTCCATTTGTTTGAGTTTTGTAATAAAAGTGTATACATACTTCACCATTTGGAGCCCTCCTGTTTCCTTCTCTGTGAGATCCTGCCTTAATGTGGGGAGAAGTCCTCCTAGCTTGGATTGATTTTTTATTTTTTACATTTTCTTTACCAAAAATATGTAGGAGAATACGTATCAGCCTAAACTAAGGGAAAAAAAAAGTTTTTTTGTATATTTTTGCGGGGATTTATTATAGCAAAAAGTAAAAAATAATGCATTTTTTTCAAAATTGTTGCAATTTTTTTGTTTATAGCGCAAAAAATAAAAAACACAAAGGTGATCAAATTACCACCAAAAGAAAGCTCTATTTGTGGGAAAAAAAGAACTTCAGTTTTGTTTGGGAACCACGTCGCACGACTGTGTAATTGTCAGTTAAAGCAATGCAGTGGCGAATCGCAAAAAATGCTCTTTGGTCAGTTAAATGGTCCAGTGCCTAAGTGGTTAAACTCTCCTTCATATTATCCTATGTGTCCATGCACACATAGGCTGTTATCAGCCATTTTGGGCAGTGACGTTTTTGAGCAAAACTAGTGGGTTCCGAGAGATGTTTTTCACCTGTAAAAATACTCTAACACTGATAAACACTCAAAAACAACGCTCGCCAGCGTTTAAAAAAAAAAAAAAAAAGCTAAAAGACGCTAATGTGGAAAAACGCTATTGCAAAAACATTGAAAAAAGTTGAAAGAAGTTGAAAAACTCACTGCAAAGCTACTGGCTTTTTTATAACGTTATTTTAACGTCCAGTGTGCATGAGGCCTTAATGATAGGATGTGATCCTAACTTATGATAATAATTTATCAATCACATCTCTGTTTCCACCATGCAATTTTATAAACGGTTTGAAATATTCTATTTATGAACAAAGTATCTCAGTGCTGTTGATTTAATGAAAAATATCAATAATATTCTGCCCTGGCTGTTGACTCCAATCTCAAATCCGATCGAACTGTCTCAATCAATCGGAAGGGAAGTTATGGCTATTTAATTGTTTGCAGTTTCGATCATTTTAGTTGAATCGCACATCGATTGGATAAAAAAGTTGAATAGTTTGTGGTCTCTAGTAGTCTGCCGACAACGGCAAAGAAGTCCTAGAGCAGTGATATCACCCCACCGGCGCCAATGCTCTGGGCATTGTCAGGGGGAGGAGTTAGTCATCTCCCACCAGTTGCAGGAGCCACCCAGGATACGGTGTTGTGTGATCAAAAAAAAGTTAATGTGCAGCGTTGCTAAAGGCAATGGGCAGGCAGCATTAAAAGCCTAATTAGTAAACAGCCTTTCCATCCTCTTTATGATGGGGAAAAAATAGTGATCAGTGCTTTTCCAATGTGTAAGACACATTGAGGGTGGTCAATCAGTGGTCATCAACTTCTACTCTGCTCATATCCATGTGCAGCTTAATAAATTGGAGAAAAACTCCTAAACCTGGATATATATTGTATCTGTGAAATGCTTGCTCAAGTCTAATTTGTGCAGGTGTTCCGTCAGATTAGGCGACCCGTCAAATATTGTAATGGAAGTGATGTTCCGTCACCGCCATCTTGGTACACCCCATACTCAGCCGCAGTAAGCCTATAGTCTGAAGTCGCCAAGCGGACATCTTTTTACACCCACCAAAGTCTTGTCTTTCACACTTTTTTTTTTACCAGTAAACTGAGCTTATATCGTGAAGTAAAGTATTTAGAAATCTGTGACACTGTTTTGATGTTGAATTTTAAAAGCAGCAGTCTTCTGTCAGATTAGCAAACGTGTGAGATCAGCAGGCTTTTGCCGCTGGTGTTAAAATTCTACATCAAAACAGCATCACGGACTTGTAAATTCTGTATTTCACGATATAAGCTCAGTTTACTGGTAAAAATAAGTGTAAAATGCAAGACTTCGGTGGGTGTAAAATGATGTCCGCTTGGCGAATTCAGACTATAGGCTTAGTGTGGCCGAATGCGGGAGTGTACCAAGATGGCTATGATGGAACGTCACTCCCGTTACGGAATCTGACAGGTCGCCTCATCTGATGGAACACGGCAGTCCCACCTTGTGCCGTCACGTATCCATTATGCACTGGGCTTGCAGAAAGTAGGTTGAGTGTCACGGGCATTTTCAGACAAAAGGATCAGTAATAGCAGTCTTAATTTTTTTCCCTTGGGAGATCATTTTTTACTTTTTCTTTAGAGAACAGGAAATTACTCCTAAAGGATTTACAACAATAATTGAATACCTTTTGTGTATGATAGGAGGATCTTCCAACATGAAATGTGTCCCTTCATTATAACAGAACTCTATACAAACAGCTAGATACACAATTGTAATAAAAGTGAACTGTTTTATCTGTGTATGGATTTGTAATTCTGTCCAGCTACTTTTGTGGTTTATAATACAATTATACACAACTGATTACACCCAATCTATACTAAAATGCCACCCCAGATGGGAAAATACGGTTATTATTGCTAGTGGCCAGAAAGCAGCCTCTAGCGATCATCGTAAAAGAATCCGGCAGGCTGGTTATAACCAAGTTGATTGATCAGCTTAGTACATGCAGCCTGCCCGTTAACAATTCAGATCTCGGCTGGTTCCTGCTGAACTGACCGAGATTTGAACTGTGTATAAGTCTTGCCTCCTGCGGGCTGCATTTTGTGGACTGAATGGTGTTAGCCCTCCCAGTTGTCCTTTGCTAAACCACTCCCACTCTGATCTCTAAACAATAAAGGCTGATCATTCTGTAGTCCAAGATAAGAACTAGGAGGGCTCTTAAAGTGGTTGTAAACCCTTACAACACACTTTGACCTACAGGTAAGCCTAGATTAAGGCTTACCTGTAGGTCCAAGAAATATCTCCTAAACCTACACGGTTTAGGTGATATTTGCCGAAAGACAGGCACTGCTGTCCACAGCGCATGCGCCGTAGACAGTGGCGTGCAGGCGCACTGAGCGCGGCACCGTCAACGGCGAATATGCCGCACGTGGCGGCTCCCGTGCGCATGCGCAGGAGTGACGTCATCAGGGCTTCGCCGAATGACAGCGGCGGAGCAGCGAGACCCACGAGAAGATGGATGCGCCGGACTACAGGGGACATCGGTGACTTCGCTGGCTCCTGTGTCAGGTAAGTGACACATAATGGACTACTATGCGATGCATAATAGTCCATTATGCTTTACCTTTGCAGGGAATGAAAGAGGAAGTAAACTCATCAGGGTTTACTTCCTCTTTAATACAGGAAGTGTGAACGGGACATGCTAAAACCATGCAAATAAAAGCCGTTCATTGTAAGGCCTCGTTCATGATTACATGCGTGTCCCACACAGGACTATGTTTTGCTGGCACGGGGATTTGCAGGTGTTCCATGCATCCCCGTGCTGACATTCCCATTGTTGTCTATTGGGACACAACGGATGCACGGACCCAGCCAATGTGTCCCAATATGACATCCGTGTGGGTGCGATTGCATGTCCAGGAACTTACCTAGGATGTCTTCAGGGCAGTTTACCCACATGGATATCATGTTGGATTCAGCAGCTGTCCTGTGTCCCAATAGGCAACAACTGCCAAAATAGAGATGCATGGAACACCGGAGCAACCCTGTTCCAGAAAAAATTGGCCCTGCACATGTAACTGAACGTGGCCTTAGGGCTTACATACACTTCAAGGCCTGGTTCACACCTATGCATTTTTTTAGTGCATTTTTAGTTTTGCAGAAACACACTACAGTCCATTTAACATCGTTTCCTATGGATGTAGTGCACATCTGTGCATTTTATGGAAAGGGCCAGGGATTATTTTCTGGTTTTTGGTTCCATAGACTTCAATGGTTTAAAGATGTGCATTGAAAAAATGCAAAATGCATCTGCAATATGCAAACTGCAACCTGCACAAGTGTGAATCAGGCCTAAATAGTGTTTTTTTTTTTTTTTCTTTTTTTTTTTTCGACCTGAAGTTCAGCTTTAAGGCTGGAGTCACACCTATGCATTTTTTGTGATTTTTGCATTTTGCAGATTTGCACTGCAGTCCATTTAACATTGTTTCCTATGGAACACGTTCTGTAGTGCAAATCTGCAAAATGCAAAAAGCACAAAAAATGCCTAGGTGTGAATCCAGCCTTAATGGTCTGTTTATAGGCACCTAATTTGTTTTGTTATGTGTCACACTGATATTGGAAATACATTCACTTTATCATTGTGCTGTTTTTCATGCGAGCCCTTCTGTATTTTTAGGGGTGCTGGGGATCACTTCCCTCCAGGTGGAGCAAGACAAGAAAACACCATCTCGCCTGCACTGCCACTCAGGTATGTTTTGGATATTTGTGATGAAACCTATAATTATCGATCACAATATACAAGGAGCGAGTGAATACTTGCCCAATTCATTAGATCGTTGCTCCATTTGCAAAACATTTCTGATTGATGTCCAAAGGAAAACAACACTTAGAGAAGGTCTTTCTCCTGGGTTCAGTGGTTCCTCCCTTTTGACCTTTACTATTGAGTCATGTAATGATGGAAACGTTAAAGTCTTTAGGACCATGTTTAGGGTGTAGTATGAAACATAGTTCTGTTCCCCAAACCCCCATCCTTTAACTCCAGCCCCCACTTACCTGAATTGTAGGGTGCTTCTCCTTGCAGCCTTCTGTTTTGCCTAGAATTTGATATGTCTGTGTGGGCCAGGCAGGGCTCTGTGAATGGAAAGACTAAAATTCCTATCTTCCACAACAGCAGAGGGGTTCACAGATCTCAAAGAATAACAAGTGAGGTGACGTCACCTCACTTGTAGTCCATTGTTTACTTCCTCCCTCTCCTTAAGACCCCTTTCACACCACACCGACCATAGCGTGGGCAGTAAAACGCAGCTATTTTTTATCTGTGTTTTACCGCCGGATTTGTGGCGCAACCCGAGAAAGGGTTACAGCGCTGCCCCATTGATTTCAAAGGGGAGCAGCAGTGGAGGAGCGGTAAACACACCGCTCCTTCACCGCTCCAAAGAAGTTGCTGGCAGGACTTTTCCCTGACGTCCTGCCAGCGCACCGCTGTAGTGTGAAAGCCCTCAGGCTTTCACACTACAGACAATGGTGCAGCTTTTTTAGGGCGGATTGCAGTTGCTATTTCTAACGCTATATCGCCTGCAAAACTGTGAAAGGGGTCTAACCAAAGCCAGCCATATATGGATTGGATTGAAATTTGGCCAGTTCAGGAGTGACCTGCTCAAATTTCATTTATGGGCAGGCTGATTGTACCAAAATCGATCCATTGATTGACTTGGGTGCAAACAGCCTGTTGGATTTTTAGCATGCGATTTACTGTCAGCAGCTATAGCAGCTATAGCCTCTAGCAGTGATCATTGTGTTCTACCAGCAGGGAAGGCTTCCCACGTGTGTGTTGAAGGGGGAATCAATTTTCTTTCCTTTCACACATGATGGATAGAAAGAAAATCAAATCCTCAATGGGTTGCCTAAAGGTCTGTACAGACCTGGTGCTAGAGGTAAACAATGCAGAAGCCTGTGCATTGCACCCACGATGCACTGATCAGGATTGTAATACTCTGCAGGCTTCAATTCAAAAAATGTAAAAAACTGTTATTTTTATTATTGTGGGTGCATTTATAAAGTTTTTGCAAACGGTGAACTATGACTTTAAACACTTCTGGGGACAATTTCTACCTGCTTTTTATTAAAGTGAATGTAAACCCAATTCATGATATTTGAGCTGGACACATATATCTGAAGTGTTTTGTTATCTCTCCTGCTCCCTTCTGTTATCAGCCTGATAACTCCTGACAAGTTCTCCATCACATATGATAAAAGTAGCTGGGGTTTTGTGTTGGGGAGGATGCTATAAATTCTTTAGCAGATCTCTGAAGGGTTCAACAAACAGCTCTGAAATTCTCTCTACCTATGAGGAGAGGGGGTGTGCGCCTTTCCTCCAATCAGCTGTCTTGGCTGTATGCCCAGGCTTTACTGCAGTGTTGAACAGGAAGAGAAAATCTCTGTGTATCATCTGAGGCTGTTCACTTCACTGGGTATTAGTGAGGATTTACATCCACTTTAAAGGGGTTGTAAACCCTTGAGTTTAATGTATAGAATGCATTAAGGTGAAAAACCTTATGCACCCCCCCCCCCTTACTTACCTGAACCCGATCGTTACGGGGACAAGCACAGTAGCTCTAGCCATTGGCTCCTGTTGCTGTCAATCAAATCCAGTGACACGGAGGGAAGGGGGAGGGGGGTGGTAGGGCCGAGTCCTGGTGTCTGTGTCAATAAGCGCAGCAGCAGGACTCGGGAGCATGCCCGCACGAGTGCCCCCATGGAAAGCGCTGCTGAGGGAACCCAGAAAAGGACACTCTGTGTGAAAACCCTTAAAAACAAAAAAAAAACAAAAAAACAAGACTTTACGAACTCTTTAATGTGGTTGTATACTCTTTTTTTACAACTTTTACCTACAGGTAAGCCTATAATAAGGCTTACCTGTAGGTAAAAAAAATCTCCTAAACCTGTACGGTTTAGGAGATATTCCCCTCGCAATGCGCCGCTGATTGCAGCGGCGCATGTGCAAAGGGGATTCTCGGCTGAAAGTCCGGCAGACATCGGACCCTGCCGGAAAGAAATCTCCCGTGCGCATGCGCGGGAGTGACGATATCACGGCTTCGGCCACTCACAGCTCCGGAGCCACGATACCCGGAAGACACGCAGAGGGAACATGTCCGCTCCCTCGGTGTGGATCGGACGAGATGTTGGGGCCTCGTTCTAAGGTAAGTATTTCATAATGAGCTAGTATGCGGTGCATACTAGCTCATTATGCCTTTTCCTTTGCAGGTCAAAAAAAACGAAAAAAAAAAACCTCAGCGGGTTTACTACCACTTTAAGTATGGCTACTTTGAATTGTAAGGATAATGATAGGGTGGTTTAATTAAACTATATTTTCTTAACTGGCATGAAATATCATTTAGTAATGGTCTTATAAATCTTTGTGTTGTGAACGCATTAAAAAACATACTAGAGTTGCTAATTTCACTACGTGGTCTGCATAATCCTTGTGTTTTGTGTGTAGAGTGTATTCTGGATTATCTGGTGTATTGATATATGCATAAATGCATGGAAAAAAGATACTCCTTTTTAGTTATAATGGCATCATTAATTCTGAAGTCTCATAACACTTCCAAAATACTTGTGAGATTAAGTACTTCATTATTTTATTAAACACAATAATGAAAGGAAATACAAACGCCTATCAACAGTTGTGAACAACTCCGCAACAACTACATAGAGGTATGGCACACAAAATATTCCACCCGGAAAATGTAACTAAGCCCAATAATTAAAAAAAAAAAAAAAAAATCTGAGAAAGTGAACTTGACAGAATAGAAAATCAGTTTGTTAGATGGACATTTTGGGATGCAATGGTTCTAGCCAAAATGTTTCTAAAAATATTATTTTCTGCCTTCCAAAGGAATAGTTTCATGTCTCAGTCCTCCAATGTATTGATATGTTTTTTCCTTTCATTTATTCCTGTCTCTTCTCTCTGCTCCCTTAGATGTGGTGACAGACTTTGCCTTTTCACCTTTCGATGACAATCTGCTGGTCACAGGATCTGCTGACCAAACAGTGAGTAGGAACATTTCAACTGTTCAGACATCACTTGCCTTCTTTGTGTGCTAAGTTAAAGTGGTTGTAAATTTAGAAGGTTTTTGACCTTAAAGGTTAAGTTCACCATTTGTAGCATGTTACACCCATATTTAGGGTATAACTTGTAACATATTACATATGCACCGGCCCTCGATTCCCCATTCTGACAGCTAGCAGGATATATGCCCCCCCGCTAGCTGTCGCACTCTGGAACAAACATGGCCAGGTTCAGTGTTCTCAGTGTTCTCTGAATGGAAAAACTACCAGCTACTGATCGCTGGTGCAATGCTTTACAGACTCCAAAAAATAATAGTAAATGCACATTTGTTTTTACCTGCAAAAAAATGTGTATTTATTATTATTATTATTATTATTATTATTATTATTATTTTATTTTTATTTTTTATAAAAAGTGAACTTATCTTTGAATGCATACTCTGCATTAAAGTGCTACTAAACCCAGAACCCTGCATTCACTATATCTGGTCTCCCATAGTACACAGAACATGGAAATGCAATTACCTTATTTATCTGCGTATAACACACACCGGCGTATAACAGGCACCTTCAATTTAAGAGGGAAGTTTCAGGAAAAAAAATTTGTTTTCAAAATACCGTATTTATCGGCGTATAACACGCACTTTTTTCCCCTTAAAAGCAGGGGAAAATCGTGGGTGCGTGTTATACGCCAATCCCCCGAAATTCTGAGCCTCTGGGCGGCTTTCAGCCACCTTCGGCTCTTCAAGTCGGCTTTCGGCTGCCTTCGGCCATTCTCGGCGGCTTTCGGGCGCCTTCGGCCATTCTCGGCCGCCTTCGGGCGTTCTCGGCAGCTTTCGCCCGCCTTCGGCTCTTCTCGGCGCCTTCCGAAAGCTGCCGAGAATGGCCGAAGGTGGCCAAAAGCTGGCAAGAAGAGCCGAAGGCGGCGGCATTTAAAAAAAATAAAAAACAAATAGAAAATAAAATAGACAAGACTGCAATGGGGGACAAGACTGCATAAGGCTGCAATGGGGGACAAGACTGTAATGGTGGACAAGGCTGCATAAGGCTGCAATGGTGGACAAGGCTGCAATGGTGGACAAGGCTGCAGATGACACTGATGGGCATATAAATGTAAGTTTTTTTTTTTTTTTTCCCCTAAACTTCCCTCCTAAAAGTTTTTTTCCTTAAAATTCCCTCCTAAACTTGGGGTGCGTGTTATATGCCGATAAATACGGTAAATCACTTTTGAAGCAAAATAATGGTCAGTGCCCATCAATGCAGCCTGATATGTGCCCATCTTCAGCCTCATGGCAGCCTGATATGTGCCCATCTTCAGCCTTAATGCAGCCTGATATGCGCCCATCTGCAACCTGACCTGCGCCCATCTCCCATCAATGCAGCCTAATGCCCATCTGCAGCCTCACCATCTCTCATGCAGGAAATCACCGAGCTGTCATCTCCCGTTGATTCAGCTCTCACTAGGCAGTCACATACACAGTCCCACCTCCGCCATCGGCATTGGACCAGCTCCTGTGGTTGTCGTGGCAGAGGCGGGACTGTGTGTGTTATGTCAGAGCCGAGTGAGAGACGATCATACAGGAGATGATGGCTTGGTGAATTCTGGTGGCGCTTGTCCCCCCTTCGAGGTACGATATCGACGTATAACACGCACCCGTGATTTGCTCCCTATTTTCAGGGGGGAAAGTGTGTGTTATACGCCCATAAATACAGTATTTTAGTAAATTATTATTATTATTATTATTCAGGATTTATATAGCGCCAACAGTTTGCGCAGCGCTTTACAATATGAGGGCAGACAGTACACTTACAATACAAATCAATACAGGAGGGATCAGAGGGCCCTGCTCGTTAGAGCTTACAATCTAGAAGGGAGGGTCAAGTTGAAACAAAAGGTACCGTATTTGCCGGCGTATAAGACGACCTTTTACACTTAAAAAAACTGAGCAAAAAGGAGGGGTCGTCTTATACGCCGGGTCCGCTGCTGGGATGCCTTCTGGCTGTCCGGTAATACTGTATGTAGCTTCGGCTACATACAGTATATACCACTGAACCAATCCCAGTGAGCGATGTATTCAAATGAATACAGAGCCTGCTCGGATTGGAGCAGCAATCTCTGCCAATCCGAGCAGGCTACACACAGTAGCCTGCTCCGATTGGCTTTGAGAGTGAGGCGTGGGCTGATGATGTAACAGCCTCCGCCAATCCCAGCAGGCTTTGTATTCATTAATAGAATACATTGCTCGCCGTGATTGGCTCCAGCACCAGAAGGAAGAAGGAAATGGCTCCAGCAAGAACGAAGAAGAAGAGGGATATGAAGCGTCGGAAGCCTCGGAATCGGGGGTCGTCTTAAACGGTGAGTACGGGCAAAACATTTTAACTGTGCAGGTTTTTAGGGGGTCGTCTTATATGCCGGGTCGTCTTATACGCCGGCAAATACGGTAATAACTGTGGAGGATGAGCTGATGCAGAAAATGAAAATAGTTAGGTGTGGGTGGGGTAGGCTTCTCTGAAGAGAAGGTTTTCAGGGATCGTCTAAAAGCTAATAAAGTAGGAGATAAGCGGACAGATTGGGGTAGGGCATTCCATAGGATTGGGGAGGCTTTGGAAAAGTCCTGGAGGCGAGTATGGGAGGAGGTGATGAGGGAGCTAGAGAGCAGGAGGTCTTGAGAGGAACGAAGAGGACTAATCCTTTTTCTCATTAGCAGCATATACCAGTATATACCAGTAGCAGTCTTGTTACTTCTATCAGTGTCTGGTTAAAGCTTGAAAGAGGAGTTTTCATACTGCACTGGCTTCCCTATCAGGATGCAGGATGCAGGACCCCTGACCCCTGTGCTGACCACATGCACCTCAAAAAAGAGTATATGCAGCCTGACTCCATTTCCTCTGTCTTATCTGGGTATGTTTTGGAGGCAGTGGAAGAAGGAGAGGATCAGAGAAGACAGGATCAAACAGCCTTTTTACACAATGCAGAGGATTAACCCCCTTAGGTTTGACAGTGCGTATAACAAGCATGCTACACTGCATATACAGACTGATTTTACTGTTGTGGGTTTAGTAACACTTGAACCACTTTTACGCTCAGGCCAATTCTGACCTTTCTCAAAAACATTTTTCTAGAAAGCTACTTGGAACTCCCAAACATATGTTTTTTTTAAGCAGAGGAACATTTTTTTTTTAGGAAAATATAAAAGATTATGTTAAGCCAAGTAAATATATATATATAAAATCTCTATCCAAGCTCATAAATAATGTTATATATTGCAGCAAGCCAATCCATTGGCAGGCTTTTTTCTTCTTCTTAACTTTCCCAGTAATCCTGCTGGTAATACACTTGCTTCCTTTCTTACGCCACGTACACACGTGGCGGACTGTCTGGCCAACTAAGTCCGTCAGACAATCCGACAGACAGTCCGTCATACTTTCGAATGAACGGACTTGCCCACACACGGCACTTTTTGAGCGGACTAATACGGCGGACTAAGTCTGCCATACAATCCGCCCTACTTTTGAAATGAACGGACTCGCCCACACACGCGGAGGAAAGTCCGCTCATTTCGAGCGCGTCTCCAGGTAGGCGGGGCCCACGAAGCAGACGTCGCTGACCCCGCCGCCTGGAATGGACTTAAAGGGGAACCCCAACGCCGAAAAAAATCGGCGTGGGGGTCCCCCCAAGTCCACAACAGACCCTTGTCCGAGCACGCTACCCGGCCGGCCAGGAAAGGGGGGCGAGCGAGCGCCCCCCCTCCTGAGCCATACCAGGCCGCGTGCCCTCAACATGGGGGGTGCCTTGGGGAAGGGGGGGCCGCGCGGCCCCCCCACCCCAAAGCACCTTGTCCCCATGTTGATGAGGACAAGGGCCTCTTCCCGACAACCCTGGCCGTTTGGTTGTCGGGGTCTGCGGGCGGGGGGCTTATCGGAATCCGGGAGCCCCCTTTAATAAGGGGGCCCCCGGATACCGGCCCCCCACCCTATGTGAATGAGTATGGGGTACAATGTACCCCTACCCATTCACCTGTAAAATAAAAGTACCAAAAAAAAACACAACAGACGAGATAAAATATTTTATTGCACAGCTCCGGGGGTCTTCCGTCTTCGGGGGTCTTCTCGCCGGACTCCTCCGCTATCTTCTTGTAGCTCTTTTGCTAGCGGAGGAGTCTGGCTTTCTTCCTCGCCGCCGGCCTCTTCTCTCGACTTCGGGGGTCTTGTCCCCCTCTTCGGTTCTTTTGCCGGGCCACCGCGCCTCCTTATAGCTCTTTTACAGGCGGTGGCCCGGTCTTCTGTCGCCGCCGTCGCCTTCCGTTCTTCTTCTTCTCCAGGAGATGTTGCCTCGACGATCTCTCCGGCCGGAATGCCAGAGCCGCGCTGCGCGGCCACTTATATAGTGACAATGGGGCGGTGTCACATGGTATATGTCACATGGGCTCGTCACATGGGTTGATGTCACATGGGGACTATGACATCGTAAGGGGGCGGGGTCACCATGTGACACCAACCCATGTGACATAAAGCCATGTGACACTGCCCCATTGTCACTATATAAGTGGCCGCGCAGCGCGGCTCTGCCATTCCGGCCAGAGAGATCGTCGAGGCAACATCTCCTGGAGAAGAAGAAGAAGAAGAACGGAAGGCGGCGGCAACGGCGGCGACAGAAGACCGGGCCACCGCCTGTAAAAGAGCTATAAGAAGGCGCGGTGGCCCGGCAGAAGAACCGAAGAGGGGGACAAGACCCCCGAAGTCGGGAGAAGAGGCCGGCGGCGGGGAAGAAAGCCGGACTCCTCCGCTAGCAAAAGAGCTACAAGAAGATAGCGGAGGAGTCCGGCGAGAAGACCCCCGAAGATGGAAGACCCCCGGAGCTGTGCAATAAAATATTTTATCTCGTGTGTTGTGTTTTTTCTTGGTACTTTTATTTTACAGGTGAATGGGTAGGGGTACATTGTACCCCATACTCATTCACATAGGGTGGGGGGCCGGTATCCGGGGGCCCCCTTATTAAAGGGGGCTCCCGGATTCCGATAAGCCCCCCGCCCGCAGACCCCGACAACCAACGGCCAGGGTTGTCGGGAAGAGGCCCTTGTCCTCATCAACATGGGGACAAGGTGCTTTGGGGTGGGGGGGCCGCGCGGCCCCCCTTCCCCAAGGCACCCCCCATGTTGAGGGCACGCGGCCTGGTACGGCTCAGGAGGGGGGGCGCTCGCTCGCCCCCCTTTCCTGGCCGGCCGGGTAGCGTGCTCGGACAAGGGTCTGTTGTGGACTTGGGGGTACCCCCACGCCGATTTTTTTTCGGCGTTGGGGTTCCCCTTTAAGTCCATACCAGGCGGCGGGGCCAGCGACGTCTCCGTAGCGGGCCCCGCCTACCTGGATACCCGCTCGAAATGAGCGGACTTTTCTCCGGGCGGGAAAAGTCCGCTCATTTCAAAAGTAGGGCGGACTGGCACACACACGGGCGGACTGTCCGCTGAAATGCGAGTCCGACGGACAGTCTTTCCAACATTCCGAAAGACTTAGTCCGCCAGACTGTCCGCTGAAAAAGTCCGCTGAAGCCCACACACGAGCGGACTGTCCGCTGAAATGTGTTTCGGCGGACTAAGTTGGGCAGACAGTCCGCCCGTGTGTACGCGGCCTTAGAGTGACACTTGTTTCCACAATGTACTGTATCTATGAAGAAGTTGGTTTGTCACCCTGGGCAGGAAGTGTGTTGGAACTATAGAATCCTCCCTCCCCCATATAATTTGGGGGGAGGCATTTTGTAGATCACAGAGAAAGTTAATAACATCGTTCAGTACCCAGAAAATTACTGGGACACAAGATTAGCCGGTGTTTTTCTATTTTTATTTATTTAATACAGACATTTGTATAGCACAAACAAGTTATGCATCACTTTGCATGTATATTGTACAGTCACATCAGTCCCTGCCCTCAAGGAGCTTACAATCTAAGGTCCCTAACTCACATTCATACATATACTTGGGCCAATTGACACCAAAACCATTTATTTTACCAACATGTCTTTGGATATCACAAAGGTACAGGGAAAACATGCAAACCCCATGCATGCAGGTAGTGCCGTGGTTGGATTAGAAAATGACTCTAGTGCTGCTTGGGTGGTAAAAACTGTGCTGCCTTACTTACAGAAACTGCAAAACTAATTCAGCCACCACATCTAGGGACTGAAATGTATTACATTTTGCTCTTGGGTTAGACAGTGGCTAAATGGTTAGCAGCACTGGGGTTGTCGGTTCAAATCCCAAGTTTAGATTTAGTTTAGAGTTTGTATGTTCTCCCTGTGCCTGTGTGGGTTTCCTCTGGGCACTTTGGTTTCCTCCCACACTCTAAAGACATGCCGAGAGGTTAATTGGATCCTGTCTAAATTGGGCATATTATGTTTATGTATAATTGAGTGAGTTAGGGACCTTACATTGTAAGCACCTTGAGGACAGGGACTAATGTGATATTAGATATACTGTATGTAAAGCATTGCATAAATTGAAGGAGCTATAGAAGTACCTGTAATAGATGAGTAAATATACTGTAATGAGCAGTTGGGCTCCAATATTGTAAGGTCTCCCTCTAGTGGCAGCCAGTAGATATTAACAGAAGCAAGGGCGTTGAAACTTGCAAAGGGGAATGTTAAAATCTATTAATTTAAAGTACAGTTTCACATCTACTTTACTGTACCGCTTGAATGTAGTGCAGCAGTGAAGAGAGTAATCTACAGTATCATCTGTTTATACACTTGAAATTTAAAAAGATAAGCAACATTCACTATTAGGCCCCTTTCACGCGTTCTGACTGATCGAGTCTGCCTGTCTGTTTTTCAGGTGGACCCGATCGGGCCACCCATTGTCCTCTATGAGTAGGCGGATGTTAGCGGATATGTGTCCCCTGACATCCAATCCGACAAAATCTGATGAAAAGAAGACCTATGGCCATCCGCCCAGCGGGTTGAATCAGATGAAAACGGACAGGCGTTCGATTTTCATCCAATCTCCCCATAGAGGAGAGCGGGACTCTAACATGTCCATCTCTGTACAGTGAGCAGAGACGGACCTGTCATCCGCCTGCTCGCCGGGAATCAGAGGAGTGTTCCCACTGAGCAAGCGGAGTCCCTCAAAATGGATCCCACCCGTGTGAAAGGGTCCTTAACCATTTAGGGCTTGTTTGTTCTATGCAGATCAATGCAGGCTCAATACAGTGGCACTCCGCAGAACATTCTAATGTGCTGGAGCTCATATAGCTGAATACATGAAATTCCAAAAGAGTAAAAAAAAAACAGTAAACAGTGCCATGTGTTGTAACAATGTATTGCACCATCCCTATATAACGCAGACCAGTGCATGCTTTCATATTAATAAGCCCATATAGTTTCCCATTTAAAGTGGAACTCTAGGGAAAATAAGTTAACCCTTGCTCCATTAAATGCATGTTTTGTCTAGGGTTTGAGGAAAAAAATACCTTATTCCACCTTCCCTGGCAGTGGTCACTCCTATCTGCTCTACAGTGCTTCAAGATGTGGGAGGTACTCAATGTCCTCACACACAATGCAGGGCCATTGGCCCTGCATTGTTTATGATGATGTCAGAGAGGCTGAGGGACACCTGTAGGACCAAGGGATAACAAAAGTATTTCTGCTTATTCTTTTGCCGATAGACAGCATTTAACCCTTGCAGTGCATGAACAAATTACAGGGGTTAACTTTTGTTTTCCTTGGAATGCTTTAAAGAAGTACCTTTACCATATTTATTGTGCATTTGGAGTGACTCTGTTATCTAAGATATAATTGTGGTTTGTTATCCTTATTGCCTTGTTTTGCAGATCAAGCTGTGGCAATTGACTGAAACTGGAAATGCAGCTGATCCCAAGGGGACGCTGGCATCGACAGGGGGACAAGTGAAGGCTTTGCAGTTTCACCCCTCAGCTGACAACCTACTGGTCTCTGCAGCTGGAAAATCTGCTCAGATCTGGGATCTCTCCAGAGAAATGCCCCTCGCAGGTATCTGTTGTCAACAGCTGTTAAGAAAATGGGAATACACTTAAAATGGCACACTTGTTAAACTCTAGAATGTAGCATTTTGTGTGATTGTCGCCTAAAATAATAAAGCTGCTAGAAGGTCAAAAGCAACCGAAAGGTGCTTTATTTTTGTTTTAAGTCACTTTAAGTTTAAAGTGGATGTAAACCCACTCTCATCCTTTCTAAACTACTGCAATATTGGTTATCTAGAAGGATATACACGCCTCCTGCATGTATACTTATCTGTTAAATGTCTCCCCTCTGTCTGCTATGAGACCCGAAAAACTGCAGATTTTGTGGGTGGGTCTGTTTTCCAGGGCTCAGTGGGTGGAGTCGTGATGTCAGTAGACTCCCCGCCCACATCTACACTCCCCTTATCAACATACATTTTCTCCTGTGTATTTCTTAGACTGAACTTCTGCTATGATCACTAACATCCAGTCAAAACCCAGAAAAGTCCCCACATGACTTCAGCATGCCAAACCATGCTGAGGTGTGGAACAGCCAATCCTCGCAGAGCAGCAGAAGAAAGGAGTGAGTGGGAATTAAAAAATAATGCATGTCTTAGGCTAGTGCACGAGATATGTAAATCACCTGTCACTCACAGCAAGGGGAAAGAACAGACAAAGATTTCACAGTTTGTCCATTTTATTTCACTGAAAAAAGATATGAGGATTGCGGGTGGGTGGGAGATGGTTACGTCTGTCAGCAGATTCGGCACAGTGTCTAAAAATAGAGAGCAACTGCGCATGCATATAGCGGGCGAGACCGTGTATTAAACTGGATTTTAAACAGTGTAGTTACTTATTTATAATGTTTTCCATACAGTAGCTATACCTGTAAAATGGGCCAGCCTGAAGTGACCTAGCAGGACTTCATTTTCTGACTAAAGTTCCCTTTTAGATAGAAAAACAAAACAAAATCGGCTTTAACAAATGCTTCAGCTCAGTGTATCGATCCGTGTTGTAAATAGTTCATGTTTTTATTGCTTATCCCATCCCTATGCTTGTTTGGACAATGAAGTGTGTCTTGTACCCCTCATAGAAGTGGAAGTGACCCTTTTCCTTTTTTTTTTTTTTTTTTTTAGCGCTGGATAATCACAGTGACCTTGTGCAGAGCATTTGCTGGAGTCAGGATGGTGTACTGATAGGAACCACATCCAAGGTATGTACCCTGAATAAAGGAGATCTATCTTTGGTCCTCAGCATTTTAAAAAAAATACATATAAGCCCTTGTACACACGGTCGGAGATTCCGACAACCAAATCCGTCGGAGTAATTCCGACAGATTAATTCCGGAAGAGGTCCGGAAGTGATGCTGCATACACACGGTCGGACTAAGTTGTCGGAAAATCCGATTGTACATAACGTGATGACGTTATTTCGTTACGACGGACTACATTCAGGCTAGTAGCCAATAGCTTTGGTCTAGGAATTTGATCTGAGCATGCGTGGCACTTGATCGGAGTATGTCCGATCGGAGCTTTTTGTCGGAAAATTTTACCGGCAAGTTGGAAAAGTTGGTCCTACGGAAACAGTCCGATGGAGACCACACACAGTCGGAATATCCGACAAAACGGTCCGATAGGACACATTCCGTCGGAATCTCCGACCGTGTGTACAAGGGCTAATAGTTATTTTTGACAGTCTAATATAAGATTACTTCAGTGGCTCTCAACACCTATCCTCAGGACCCAACAGCAGACCAGATTGTAAGTAAGGATGAGCTCCGGCATGTTCGCACACCCCACATGCAGCGCCTGCCAGGAAGTCGGCACTGCGCTGCGCTAATCGCAGGCAGTATTTCCTTATCTCTGCAGCCGCACGTAAGGATAATGTCTCACTGCCTCCTGGAGTGCACTCCTTTGCTGACACTGACATCTTTATCTTGCCTTCTTCTTGATTGGCCGGTCTGGGATTACTTAATTCCTATGCATACTTGATGGGCACCCTAGGCATGGTGGGTATGTAAAAATGAGCTGTGCATTGGTCTGGGTAGATGTAGTCTTCCTGCAGTCTGGACTGTATAGTTTAGATTAGCAGGCCTCGGACTGGGATAAAGAACAGGGAAGACATTGGGGATTCTTCTCTAAGCACCTTTATACTTTCCAAATGTAGCTGTTATGATTCAAAATCAATGGGAAATGGGCAGGGCTAAGTTAAAGTGATTGTAAAGTCTTGTTTTTTTCTTTTCTATTAAATTAACAAACCTATTATACTTACCTGCTCTGTGCAGTAGTTTTGCACTGGGCAGCTCGGATCTTCCTCTTCTTGGGTCCCTCTTCAGTGCTCCTGGCTCCTTCCTCCTGTTGAGTGCCCCCACAGCAAGCAGCTTGCTATTGGGGGCACCCGAGCTGAGCTGCAGCTCCTTGCATTGATCCAGACATGGAGCTGCTGTTTGGCCCCGCCCCCCCCCCTCTCTCTTGATTGACAAACTGAGCCAGGGAGCCAATGGCTCCACTGCTGTGTCTCAGCCAATCAGGAGGAACAGCTGAGGCACTTGTGGACATCGCTGGATAGAGTTGGGGGTGCTGGGAGCCCATGCCGTTCCCTCAGAGTCCTGTGCCATAAACAGTGGCTCCTGCAGGCATGCATGAGTGTGATGTCATCGCAGCTTGTCCAATCAAAGGGTCGGAGCCCACCAACCTGGAAGGAAGACAAGGGGAAGATGGAAGCCCTGTCAGCGGTAACATTGCACTGCTGGATGGCTTCCTTTTTTAGGTACGTTTCACATCATGCGCTAGTATTCAATGCATACTAGCACATTATAACTTTGCCTTGAAGGTTTGAAAAAAAACAAAACAAAAACACATTGGTTTCCTTCTGATTTAAAGAGTTTTTTTGTTTACCAAGTATACAAAAAAGTTGCAAAATTGCGGCAAAAAACTTAAAAAGCACTGCAGAAGCGGTCAAAAGCAATCTGCATAGGTGTGAATGGAGACTGAGAAGAATTTTTACAGATGATCTGTGCTTCTCTGCGCAAATTGATTGTTTTTTTTCATACTTCACAAATGAAAAGGAAAATGCGATCAATGACTTAGATAAGTCATCCCATTTCTCCTTAAAGAATATGTTACCCGAACAGTTCATATTCTTGATGTACTTGTTAAAAAGTAGCCTATTCTATTTGTATTGCTTCCTTTTGTAAAATGCCTGGTGATCCTGTCAGCCCCCCTGTTTTGTTATGTCAAACTGACCACTCTAGGCATGAAAGCACACTCATCCCAGTGCAGTCAGTTTTCCCAAGTGTTCTTCCAGGACAGCCCTTGAGAGATGGAGCTCCTCCCATCGACACAGGAAACACATTGCCACAGTTCAAAAGGCGGTCCCTCAGGTCCCTGGTCAGTCATTTGTGTTTCCTCCGTCGGAGGAACATGTTGCCAGGAACCTGGAGGCCCCTCTCAGGGGCTGCCTGAGAATCTGCAAGCCTAAGGGACCGGGTCCTGGTTTATGGCTGCAGTTTGGGTCCATACCTTTTTTCTTTGGCTCGGGTACCGTCCAGCTGAACCGGAGCAGACCCGTTACCCTCCTCCTTCCAGTGCCGAGGTGGCCAGGGGCAGAATGACGCCGGTTTCCCCCAGGAGTGGTGAGTGGAACCTTCCATCTTCCCTCCTCGTTGCAGGGGGTCGGAGACGCCGAGCGTTCACTTCCGGCGGAACCGCGTCATCACTGCGTGCCGAGACTTCCGGTTCCGGGTCTCTAAGGGTACAAGGAGGAGAGGGAGAGCCAGCGCTGTGCCTGTGAAGCCCGACCAGCGTCCAGCTATACCGGATTAGCGGCGGGATTCGGAGCGTCAGAGGGGGACCATGGAGGCTATTCCCCAGGATACTCCGGCGGAGACAGGCACTAGCCAAACCCAGGTAGGCTGCTGGGCATGCTATTACTCTGGTGGAGTGGTGGTGTTTGTAGGCTGGGCCCTGTAGTACCCCACGGTGGCGGTTTACTCACAGTGAGGTTGTTTGTTAGTGGTGATTCTAAGAGGGACATGGTGCTGACGCTAAGAAATCCTTTTGTCTTCTTATTTTCAGGCTAAAGAGATGCCAAGGGAAGACAAGACAGGCCGCAAAAAGTGCCCTAATTGTGGGAATAGGTTGTCCTCGGGCTCTAACAAAGCCCTATGCAAGCAATGCATTGCAAGCTTGCTTAAATCTGAGGCAGATTCCCCTTTAGCAAAGTTTTTGGGCTCCTTTAAAGAGGAAATGGCGTCGACCTTTAAGTCCCTCCGGGAGTTAATCACTGACGTGGGATCAGCTGCAGCTGCCTCCACGAGTAAAACAACTATAATCTCATCCTCACCATGCCTTACAACACCCAGCTCAGGGGAGCCCCGTATGGTCAGGGAGCCTAGCCCCACGTTGATTAGTCCCGAATCCTCTGACACTGACTCGGGTCAGGAAGAGGATCAAGCAGCATCTAAAGCCTCAAAATATAGATTATCTCTCGAGGAAGTAGATGAGCTAATGGGGGCTATCTATGATACGCTGGAAATTGAGGAGGAAGAAACTCAGTTATCCAGACATGATCAAATGTATGAGGCTCTGGGGAAAAAGAAAGCAAGGGTTTTTCCTATACATAAGGTGCTTTCTGACCTTGTCCTTAAGGAGTGGTCTGAACCAGACAAGAAGGTTTTCTTTCCTAAATCCCTTAAGAGAAGGTTCCCTTTTGATGAGAGCCCAGAGGCGGTCTGGAATAAAAATCCAAAACTAGACGCCCCTCTGTCCAAAATCTCAAAGCAGGCTGATCTGGCCTTTGAGGATATGGGCCACCTGAAAGATCCCATGGACAGGAGAACAGACATTGTCTTAAAGAGGGCCTGGGATGCCTCTATGGCAGGCTTAAAACCAGCTCTAGCCACTTCCTGTGTAGCTAGAAACCTGGAGTTCTGGTTATCGCAACTACAAGAACACTTAAAGGCAGGCACTCCTAGGGGGGAGCTTTTGAAATCCTTCCCTATGCTTTTTAAGGCCACCAGTTTCATCTCTGACGCCTCCACGGACTCCGTTAAATTTACGGCTAAATCTGCAGCACTTTCAGTGGCAGCAAGGAGGTCAGTATGGATGAAAACCTGGGGGGGAGACACGGCGTCTAAAACCCGCCTGTGCAGCGTCCCTTTTACAGGAGACTTAGTCTTCGGGCCTGAATTAGACTCCGCCTTAGAAAGGACGGCAGACAAAAAGAAAACCTTTCCCGCAAAAAAGAAAAATTTTCAAAGAAAAATTTTTCGTCCCTTTAAGGAACCCTCTAAATCAGAGAAGAGTTCAACCCCCAAAAAGCATTGGTCGGGACATAAAGGGAAAGGAAAAGGGGGCATACTGTTTAGCCGCCCCAATCAGGATCCCAAACCCCAGTGACGTCAGGGTTCCTGTGGGAGGAAGATTAAGCAAATTTCTTCCTCAATGGGAAGAGACAACCTCGAACGAGTTTGTCTTAAATATAATAAAAAGGGGTCATGCGCTGGAATTTCACAGCAACCCTCCTTCCAAGTTTCTGGTGACAAAGCTTCCAAGTCACTCAGAAAAGGCCAGGGCCTTACCTTTACTAATAGGGGAAATGGTAGATCAAGAAGTATTGACACCAGTCCCTATTCAGGAACAAGGGGACGGTTTTTACTCGCACATCTTTGTGGTAAGAAAACCGTCAGGGAGATTCAGACTAATTATGAACCTCCGTCCACTGAATCGCTCCATCCGTTACAAGAGATTTCGGATGGAGTCCATTTATTCCATAAAGAATCTCCTGCAGAAAGAGACATTTATGGCAACCCTGGACCTAAGGGATGCTTATCTGCACATTCCAATAAGGGAGGAATGCCAGAAATTTCTTCGAATGGCAGTGCAGATAGACACAAAGGTTTACCACTTTCAGTGCAGAGCACTTCCCTTCGGTCTATCATCCTCTCCGAGAATCTTTACCAAGGTTCTCGGAGAGGCTTTAGTTCCTCTGAGGCTTCAATCAGTCTCAATTATCCCCTACCTAGACGATCTGCTCCTAACAGCCCACTCAGAGAGTCGTCTTTCTCAGGACCTAGAATTGACTCAACTCAGTCTGAGTCGATTAAGGTGGATTGTCAGTCAGGAGAAATCCAAGACAACCCCAACACAGGAGATCCTGTATCTGGGGTACTGGATCAAGTCTGTAGATCAGAAAATTATACTGCCGGAAGAAAAGATTTTGAATCTGTGGCAGAGAATATCTTTTCTTCAATGCAGCCCCAAGTGTACGGTGAGGGAAGTAATGTCGGTCTTAGGTCTTATGACGGCAGCCATTCCAGCCGTACAATGGGCCAGGTTCCATCAAAGAGAACTTCAGGGTTTTCTGTTAGAACAATTAAAAGGCAGAGATCTGGAGGAGGAGGTATCGATCCCCTCAAGGGTAAAACGCTCCCTCTGGTGGTGGAAGGACAGGGAGAACCTAAACAAAGGGGTTCATTGGGTCCTTCCTATCACTTCAACACTAACAACGGATGCGAGCAGTTGGGGCTGGGGAGCCCACCTAGGCTCAAGCTGGGTCCAGGACAAGTGGACCCCGGAGGAGAAATGTTTCTCTTCCAATTGGAAAGAACTAACAGCAATCCTGAGAGCTGTTCTAGCTTTCCACCCCGCAATACAGGGTCACCATCTACAAGTCCGTTCAGACAATACGACGGCTGTAGCATACATAAACAAACAAGGAGGAACCAGAAGTCCTCGTTTGATGGTGGTAGCCAGACGCATTCTCCAGTGGGCAGAAGCCAATCTGGAATCCATTTCTGCAGTTCACCTGAAAGGGGAGCTGAACAACAAGGCGGACTTCTTGAGTCGACAAAAGATTTCGAACCAAGAATGGTCCTTACACCCAGAGGCATTCAATCTCATAACAGCTCACTGGGGAGAACCAGAGGTAGACCTTTTTGCGAGCAAGAAAAATGCAAAGGTTCCCAATTTTTTCTCGCTAAACCCAGGAGATCAACCCCTGGCGGTAGATGCCTTGCAAACTCCATGGACTTTCAGTCTGGCGTATGCATTTCCCCCTCTTCATCTCATTCCGAGGGTCCTAGCAAGATTCCTCAAGGAGAAAACCTGTTTGATTCTAGTAGCACCTTTTTGGCCCAGGAGACCGTGGTTCACAACGTTGCTACAATTGACAGACTGTCCGCCTCTAAGACTTCCCTACAGACAGGACCTCCTGTCGCAGGGACCTCTTTACCATCCGCAGGTCGCCACACTGAAGCTGTCAGCGTGGTTACTGAGGAGGAAATCTTAAGGAGTAAGGGCCTGTCAGACGAGGTAATTGCGACCTTACTACAGAGTCGCAAACCAGTCACGAGAGCTATTTACAAAAAAGTCTGGAAAAAATTCAATAGCTGGCTGAATAGCCGGGACATAAATACGGCTAATATTCTACAGTTTTTACAGGAAGGTGTAAACAAGGGTTTAACCCTAAGTACTATTAAAGTACAGATAGCTGCCTTAAGTGTATACCTAGATGAACGCTTACAGGAAAATCCTTTTGTCGCTAGATTCTGTAAGGCAGTCGCTAGACGCAAGCCAGTCAGAATCACAAAAGTCCCATCCTGGGATTTAGCAGTTGTGCTAAAGGCTTTCTTGGGGTCACCCTTTGAGCCTATCTCAGAGGCCTCCCTAAGGCTTATTACCTTTAAGACAGTTCTCCTGGTGGCAATCACTTCAGCCCGTAGGGTCAGTGAAATCCAAGCACTTTCCATCAGGGAACCATTCCTACAGATCCTAGAAGACAGAGTCATTCTAAAGACAGACCCTGGGTTCTTACCAAAGGTAGCATCTAGCTTCCATAGGTCCCAAGATATTGTCCTCCCTTCATTTTGTCAAAATGCAGCAAATGAGAAAGAGGAACGTTTTCATTTATTGGATGTGAGGAGGTGTATTCTAGAATATCTTAAAATAACAAATCCATTCAGAATCTCAGACTCCCTTTTTGTCCTTTTTTCCGGACAGCGTAGGGGACAGAAAGCTTCAAAAGTAACCATAGCTAGATGGATTAGGCTAGCTATAGCAGAGGGGTATAAGGCCTTGAATAGAGATCCTCCTGAGGGTGTTAAAGCTCACTCCACAAGAGCGTTGTCTGCATCCTGGGCAGAAAGAGCTGGTGCCACCCCGGAGCAGGTATGTAAAGCAGCCACATGGTCAAGCTTTTCCACCTTTACAAGGCATTACCGACTGGACTTAATGTCTAGTCAGGATCAGGCCTTTGGGAGGAAAGTCCTCCAGGCCGTGGTCCCCCCCTAATCTGGTAAGTACTTGGGGATCCTCTCAAGGGCTGTCCTGGAAGAACACTTGGGAAAACTGGAGTTAGTACTTACCGGTAACTCCTTTTCCGGTGGTCTTCCAGGACAGCACGATCCCACCCTTTATTTGATTATAGTGATGTACTAATGTTATTACCTGTTATGGTTTATATGTTTTTCAGTTCCATCCTTCGGTTCTTGGTGAATGACTGACCAGGGACCTGAGGGACCGCCTTTTGAACTGTGGCAATGTGTTTCCTGTGTCGATGGGAGGAGCTCCATCTCTCAAGGGCTGTCCTGGAAGACCACCGGAAAAGGAGTTACCGGTAAGTACTAACTCCAGTTTTCTGGCCATGCTGGGAGCAGAGCTTGCCTGTCCTCAAATGGCCAAGACTTGTGTTGACATGCCACCCCCCCCCCCCCCCCCCATTCCTGTACAGCCATTCGTGGGGATGATCCGCATACTGCTCTTTCTCCATCCACCCTCACCTCTTTAAAGGCCCTTATGCAGCTAAGAACAGAGATTATGTGATGATTTATAAGAAGAAGATAAAGTTATTTATTTTATGTGTGTGTGCACGTGTGTGTGTGTTGTGAGAGATATACAATTACACACACACACAAATGTTTTGCCTTTCATTTCTGTTTTAAACTGAATGGGTTGTTTTACAACCTAAGGGTTCACATATACTTTAAATGGGGCACAGACAGCAGTGATAGAGGATTTTTACCCTTTCATCACAATTAGGGTTGTATCTCACCAAAACCACCCAAACAGGGCTGATAATTTTTTTTTTAAATAATTTAAAAAAATGTAATTGTAAAAAAAAAATAAAAAAAAAATGTTACAAAATAAATAAAAGATGTGGAGAAGGGTATAGAAATTTTTCTGCAGCATTGAAGGTATCAATAAACACAGTGGCCTCCATCATCAGTAAATGGAAGAAGTTTTTGAACCACCAGGACTCCTCCTAGAGTGGGCGGCCCGGCCAAACTGAGCGATCGAGTGAGAAGGGCCTTAATCAGAGAGGTGACTAAGAACCCGATGGTCACTCTGACAGAGCTCCAGTGTTTCTCTGTGGAGAGATGAGAACCTTCCAGAAGAATAACCATCTCTGCAGCACTCCATCAATCAGGCCTGTATGGAAGAGTGGCCAGACGGAAGCCACTCCTAAAATGACACATGACGCACGACAGCCTGCCTGGAGTTTGCCAAAAAGGCACCTGAAGGACTCTCCGACCATGAGAAAAAAAATTCTCTGGTCTGATGAAACAGATTGCACTCTTTGGCCTGAATGACAAGCAGCATGTCTGGAAGACACCAGGCATCGCTCATTAGCTGGCCAATACCATCCCTAGGGTGAAGTATGGTGGTGGCAGCATCATGCTTCGGGGATGTTTTTCAGTGGCAAGAACAGGGACAGGGAGACTAGTCAGGATGGAGGGAAAGATGAATGCAGCAATGTACAGAGACACCCTTGATGAGAACCTGCTCCAGAGTGCTCTTGACCTCAGACTGAGGCGAAGGTTCATCTTGCAACAGGACAATGACCCTAAGCACACAGCCAAGATAACAAAGGAGTGGCTACGGGACAACTCTCTGAATGTCCTTGAGTGGCCCAGATGTGAACTCGATAGAACATCTCTGGAGAAACCTGAAAATGGCTGTGCACCGACGCTCCCCATCCAACCTGATGGAGCTTGAGAGGTCCTGCAAAGAAGAATGGGGGAAACTGCCCAGTAATAAGTGTGCCAAGCTTGTAGTATCATACTCAAAAAGACTTGAGGCTGTAATTGGAGCCAAAGGTGCTTCAACAAAGTACTGAGCAAAGACTGTGAATACCTATGTACATGGAATATTTTTTATTGTCAATAAATTTGTAAAGATTTCAAACTTCTTTCACGTTGTCCTTATGGGGTATTGTTTGTAAAATTTTGGGGAAAAAAATGATCTTAATCCATTTTTGAATAAGGCTGTAACATAACAAAATGTGGGAAAAAAGTGAAGCGCTGTCAATACTTTTTGGAGGGACTGTAATCATTTGTCAGCTGCTAGATCAGGAAGTGGAGAAAACCTTACGCAATATGAAATTTGTCCTTTTATGGGGTTTCAACATTACACTCTATTGCCCAGCAGGTGGCGCTCATAGTATATGTGATGTTGGTATCACCACTGATGCTGCTTTTGGATTTTTCTGCCCTTTTAAAGACCTCATTCACACCGGTACAGTCAAATGTGCATTTAAAATGACATTTCTAAACGCATATAAATATAATGATTTTTCAGTTACAGTTCACACTGAGCCTTTACCTGCATTTAGGTGCATTCAGTTCAGCTGTATTCAGATAAAATTCAATTCTGTGAATCCAGTTTCCTATTTGAAACCCTAAATTATTATCATCATACAGAATGTATATAGCGCCAACAGTTTGCACAGCGCTTTACAATGTGTGGGCAGACAATACAGTTACAATACAATTCAATACCGAAGGAATCGGAGTATGCATGTAAATGTGTCTAAAATTGACAAAATGTGTGTAATCGCACATAAATGTGGCTAAACCTGCATTAACCTGTTCAGCCCCGGAAGGTTTACCCCCCTTTTATGATCAGGCAGTTTTTTTCAATATGGCACTGCACTACTTTAACTGACAGTTGCGCATTCATGCGACACTGTACCCAAATAAAATTGATGTCCTGTTTAGCTTTATTTAGGTGGTAATTGATCACCTCTGCGGGTTTTTATTTGTTGCTCTATAAACAAAAAAAAAATCATTTTGAAAAAAAATTATATTTTTAACTTTATGCTATAAAACATACCCAATAAAAAAATCGAATTTATTCATCTATTTAGGCCAATATGTATTCTGCTACATACATTGGCTTGCACAAAAGCTATAGCGTCTTCAAACTATGGGATATATTTATGGAATTACATTTTTTTTTTATTGTTTTTACTAGTAATGGCGGCGATCAGTGATTTTTAGCGAGATTGCGGCAGACAAACTTGACAATAGGTGACACTTTTTGGGGACCAGTGACGCTGATCCAGTGATCAGTGCTAACAAAATGCACTGTCGCTGTACTAATGACACTGACAGGGAAGGGGTTAACATCGGGGGCGATCAAAGGGTTAAATGTGCTCCTAGGGAGTGCTTTCTGTGTGGGGGAGGTGCTTTGACTGGGGGAAGACAGAGATCCATGTTCTTGCTTAGCAGGAACACAAGATCTCCATCCCTCCCTCTCGCAGAACGTTGGTCTGCCTTGTTTACGTTCTGCCTTTCCTCAGAACGATCGCGAGGTGCCGGACCCACTGATTGGCTTCCACTGCGGCCAATTACAGCTGGAGGGGGTCGGCGGTGGCACTTGCGCCCCAAACCCAGTGCAAGAAATCACGTACAGGTACATAATTTCGCTCAGGAGGGCCGTCCTGCCGCAGTATATCTGGGGCGGTCCAGAAGTGGTTAAAGAACATCTAAGGCCCCTTGTGTATGGGGCTGTCTAGGTGCAATGCATTTTAGTGCATCTGGGAAGGACAGAAGCAACATTCAGCCCCACTTCCTGTTAAAGTTTGTGGCAGGCTGCTGCTAGACAAGGCTGAACACTATACTCAATACCTATGTTGGGAGGGCCCTTGTGCATTCTGGATCTTCATCGCTAAACGCATAGGGCCCTGAATGCAAGTACCATTCAACGTTAAGCCCTGTCTAACCCAGCCTGCCATACACTTTTATAGGAAGCAGGCAGACCAAAATGCATGGAGTGATGCACAGCACCTAGACGGCCCCATATGCAAGGGGTCTAAATGCAGGAAAAAGTGATCTGGGAGACGTATAAGTTGTTTTGCGTTTAGAAAGCTAAACACAGGAGTGCTAGTGTGAATGAGACCTAAAGAATGAGCAAAATGTTATGCCGTTGTCATTGCTGACTTCTCATTCTGCAATTCCTAGTTGCATGGCTGTCAATAATTTTAAGTACTAACTCATTACTAACATTTATATTAATCAGGAGCTCAGACTTTCTTATGTACATAGTCCAGACATTATTGATTTTTGTGGTTCAGCATAATAGCCAGACAACATGCATTTTCAAAGGACCCCCATGTTTCTGCTAGGGAAAACTAAACAGCCTCTAAAAAAACAATAGCTTGATTCCCCCATCAGTGTTGATGGGGGGTATCCCTCCCACAGTGCTATTGTTTTTTAAAACACAGTGGTCACTGCTAGTGGTTATAGCTGCCAGCAATAATCGCATGGAAAAAAAACCATGCAGGTTTTACTCAATGGACCGACTTCAGTACAAACAGCTTTCCCATAGATGGATCGAATCTTGGATGGTTCAGCAGGATTCGATCCATCAATGGCCAGCTTAAAGTGTTTGTTACCCCAACACTTTCTATTCCTGATATGTGCCTGCTGTACCATGTACTTGTATAAGAAAGTATCCTGATCTTTTTGTATTGCTTCCTTAGGCCCCTTTAACACGGGCTTTCCAATCAGGTCTGCCTGTCAGTTTTTCAGGCGGACCTGATCAGATGCTCCATGCACCTCTATGGAGTGGCGGATGTCAGTGGTGACATTCCGCTGACATCCGCCGTTATCCGATCCAATTCTGTTTGTGAAATCTAGATGGATGGAAACCCTATTTTCCATTCGTCTGGAGAATCGGATCGGATAGGCTCTCCATAGAGGACAGCTGGGCTTTGACAGGTCCATCTCCGCACAGTGAGCGGGGAAGGACCTGTGATCCGCCTGCTTAGCGGGGATCACCATATCGATCCCTGCTGATCAAAATGGAGTCCATACACAGACGAGCCTGTGTGAAAGGGGCCTTCCCAGTGTGGTGAACTCGGTGTGCTCTCTAATGACCAGACCTGTGCTGAAATGCCCTAACTGCACAGCCAGTCACTGGGAAGCTCGGTGTACTGCTGCTTCTCCCCCTCAGCTCTTAAGGAGCTGAGAACAGAGCGAATGTGATCTCTTATAAATAATGGGGAAAAGGGATATTTATAATGTATTTTTATATCTATACATAAATGTTTTACCTTTTCATTTCAATTTTAAACTGAATGGGTTGTTTTACAAGGTGATCATTTACAATCACTTTAAGTCTCCATCTTGTTTTTCTTTTCACCATTAGCCACAAAGCAAGAAAAGGGCAGTGGGTGTTATTTAAGCACTTTGGACTAATGGTTATTGTCATTACTTATGATATGAAAATGATACATGCTGTATATTGTCCTGTAATCTGCAGTGACAGGCACTGCTACAGTAATGGCTTACGTTAAATTCTGCCCAGCATGAGATAAAACCATCCCCTGGAACTAAGCTTGCTTCTGTAATTCAGCATTCAAATGCCAAAACCTCTGTGGGCAGTGGAAGTGTTGGCATTTGCCAATTAAATGTCAGGTGTGGTGTTCAGTTCAGGAAAGGAACTGGGCCTAGTCTTGATTTGGGAAGAAGACTCGGCCCGTTTTACAGCTTGGGTTTGAGACATGAATGGTCTCCACAGACACACGGGTATTGCTTAATGATCTGCTTTCATTTGTGTGTTTTTGTTTTTTTTATTAAATTTTTTTACAACTCTCTCGAGTTTTAGTGAAGTTTTCCTTTATTAAATCCCCCAAGTCCCCTAAGTGCAGCCCACCTGGGATAATGTGTGAAATAAAGCGAGAGCATCGGCATAGTGTACGATCCTCAATAAAACTTTATTATTGTTCACAAATCATCTCTGACAAACAGACACAGTCATCTGACCATCAGTGCTTACTGCCATTCTAAGCACTGCTTCAGGACCGCGTCCTGGTTCACGTGTTTTGAGGGCATGCACTCTTCATCAGAGCTCCCACCTGAGATAATACTGCCCTTCTTCATACTGTGCATGTGCGTGACAACAATATTAATTCACATGGGTAAGCCTTACTCTGAAGGATCACTGAAGCTCACCATGAGTACAGCTTACCCAAAGGAATGATTTGGACTGTGGTTCAGGGGGATTTCTTAAAGGACAGCTTCACTAATGTTAAAGTCTTGATGAGGCTGGTTCTTTGCAATCACTGAAGCTCACGGCAACTAATCAGATTTCAGTTGTTGCTACCATAGAACCATACAGTGAGGAGGAAAAAAGTATTTGATCCCCTGCTGATTTTGAAAGGTGTTTATTTTAGTTTGACAACAAAAAATACAAATGAAACGGACTCGCCTTACAGGCACGTAAGGTATTTATGGATATACCAAGGCAGGTTTTCATTAATGGACAAAAAGCAGGTAGTCCGTGAGAGAACAAAGAAAACCCCAACAACCTTCACACACACACATTCAAGCCCACACCACATACGACCCCGTATCAACGGTATATTTTCAGGGTCCCTTTATGTAATGGAGAGTTCTGTACAAAACAATCTCGGGCCAATGTGTAGGCAACCATCAGATCACTGTACCAAAGCTACCCCCCCCCAGAAATCCTCAGAGACATCTAACCACATCTAACCTTGGTTGCCATATTTTGGTGAATTTGCCCTACTTTTATATATCAATTTAAATTTGGGGAGAACCCCATGAACACTACGAAAGAAGGCGTGGGCCGAAAGAGGGCCCACATCCTTCCAATGCAATAAAATGTTTGTTAACATGCATAAAATAACATTATACTTAACACGTAAAGTCCTAGCATGTGTATGAGGAACATAGTCATTAAGTACTCCTAAGCCCTTGTACACACTGTCGGAGATTCCGACGGAATGTTTCCTATCGGACCGTTTTGTCAGATATTCCAACTGTGTGTGGTCTGCATCGGACTGTTTCCGTCGGAGTATCTGACGGACCAAATTTTCCAACAAAATGCTCTGAACGGACATACTCCGATCATGTGTAGCCTACTCCGACTGACAAAGTGTCACATGCTCAGATCAAATTCCTAGACCAACGCTATTGGCTACTAGCCTGAACGTAGTCCCGTCGTAACAAAATCACGTCATCACGTTATGTATAATCGGATTTTCCGACAACTGAGTCTGACTGTGTGTATGCAACATCACTTCCGGACCTCTTCTGGAATTAATCCGTCAGAATTAATCCGACGGATTTGGTTGCTGGAATCTCCGACCGTGTGTACGGGGGCTAAGAGTTCAACCTCCGGGGTATACGGTATTGGCAGATGAAGCTTGTGGTAAAAAAAAGGCAAATAGATCGTTCAAATAGGATGAGAGTGCAGGACAGCTCCAAAACATATGAAAAAAATTGGCAGAAATTAAATCACATCTAGAACATACAATATCCTGACCCAGTCCCATCCGAACCAGCCTGGCTGGTGTGTAGTGTAAGTGATGTATGAACTTAAATTGGATCAATATGTCAACAGTGCTGATAAAAATCCTGAAAGCATATCTCTGTTGCTTCTTCCTAGTCCTCTTCAGAAAGCTCAGGCATTGACAGCAGCCACTTGTGATGATAGTTCTGGAAAGGATCAGCCCCCACCAACTGGAGGCAACCATAAAATGTCGTCACCAACTTGGAGATCTCCGAAAACGATAGGAGGTCCTCTCTAGAGGATTCCATGAGCTCAATGGTCAAAGACCCAAACTGTGCAAAACATTTTTTTGGGAGAAAAATTGGGGCAGTACGAATACAGTATTCCTCTGAAGACAGAATAACAACAAAAATATCCAGAAAAATGCATTTCAAAAAAGTTATAAATTGATTTGCATTTTAATCAGTGAAATAAGTATTTGATCCCCTATTATTCAGCAAAATGTATAAATATACTACACTATGAGACTTTTTATACGTCTCTTGTGGAGTAATTTTTCCTACCATAGTCATATATCAAGGGGCCAGTGGAGTGGAGTGGCGCTGACAGTGGAATCAATTGGTATTCCAAATGCGCATTTTGACCATCCTGTAAAAAGGGGTCAAACACCTCTGGTGAGTTGCCACCTTCCCATTGAGCACTCATGGTGGAAGAACTTGAAGTTTTATCTCAGAGCTATTTGTTTTGATGTTGAGATTATTATCACACACGGACTTTAAACTTGCTTTTTTGAATCATATATATTGCCATGTATTTTTTATGGCTTTTATGTCATCCATGTGGTTCACTTTGTAATGTATAAGTGATCATTCATTTGTTGTCACGCACATGAAAAGGAATAAGCGCCTATTCTTTTATTCTATTCACTTATAATAACACGTGAATATACAATAATGTGATACATTCATGTGTATTTCTTCTTGTAGTAGTATAAATCCTGTGCTTGAGTGCAATCAAATATTTAATTTAATGAAAATGTAAAAAAAAAAAATTACACACGATTAAGGCTCGGTTCACACAGGGGCGGCACGACTTGCAGCGCCGCGACCTGTACGCGATCAGTGGCGACTTGCAAAACGACTTCTGTATAGAAGTCAATGCAAGTCGCCTGAAGTAGTATAGGAACCTTTTTTTAAATCGGAGCGACTTGAGTCGCTCCTATTAGAACGGTTCCATTGTACAGAACGGAGCGCGACTTGTCAGGCGGCTAAGTCGCCTGGACAAGTCGCCCCTGTGTGAACCGAGCCTAACACAAATTCTCAAAAATCCATGCTTTGTATCTATTCACCTCAGTGCTCCCCCATAAGACATGCTCTCACCTGACTTCACACTTAAGTTTAGTCAAATAAAGCTTTTTAGTTGACCCCGGACTAACAACTCATGCTTTCCTCCTCGTTGCTCCATTGATGTGCCACCATTATGACTCAATATATATATATATATATATATATATATATATATATATATATATATATATATATATATATATATATATATATATATATATATATATATATATATATATATATATGGAACAAAAATAGCTCCAAATAGTGCTTAAATCTTTTTAAAACAATGTTCAATTTATTATAAAATGTGCACAGAACTCACATTTAAAAGGTGCTCCAGCGCACCAACTGTATACAGCGTATATCATATAATACCACGATGCTGCAGCTACTTTGTGCCCCTCCGTGAAAGATGCAAAAGCATCTTGCCAAACCAATATGCCCCTCCCCTACGCGTTGCATCACAGGGTCTCGTGACTCATCAGGATATTTTTATTTATTTTTTACATTTTCATTAATTAAATATTTGATTACCCTGGATTTTTACTACTACAAGAAATACACATGAATGTATCATATTGTATAGTCGCATGTTATTATGTTGCCACTCATATTTGCACAGGAGAATTGTTACATCAAGTGGTTGGATACACTTATTATCACTAGTGCAGCATTATTTGTTTTGATTTTATTTGCACATATTTGTATTGGGAGTGTATTACTTTCTACTTGCATATATTACTGAGATTGTATTCTAGTTGCTTGCAAAACTATCTATTTTTTTTTTTTTTTTAATATATATACATACACAAAATAACTGTCAATCTCCCTCTGCCTGGGGCTCCATGCAAGATCTCACCTTGAGTAGTTTAAATGATCATGAGAACGGTGAGGAATCAGCCCAGAACTACACGGGAGAATCTTGTCAATGATCTCAAGGCAGCTGGGACCATAGTCACAAAAAAAACAATTGGTAACACACTACGCCATGAAGTGCCCGCAAATTCCGCCTGCTCAACAAAGCATATGTACAGGCCCGTCTGAGGTTTGCTAATGGACATCTGAATGATTCAGAGGAGAACTGGGTGAAAGTGTTGTGGTCAGATGAGACCAAAAATCAAGCTCTTTGGCATCAACTCAACTCGCCGTGTTTGGAGGAGGAGGAGGAATGCTGCCTATGACCCCAAGAACACCATCCCCTCATTCAACACATGGAGGTGGCTACATTATGTTTTGGGAGTGTTTGTCTTCTAAGGGGACAGGACAACATTACCGCATCAAAGGGATGATGGACGGGGCCATGTACTGTCAAATCTTGGGTGAGAACCTCCTTCACTCAGCCAGGGCATTGAAAATGGGTCACGGATGAGTATTCCAGCATGACAATGACCCAAAACACATACCCAAGGCAACAAATGAGTGGCTCAAGAAGAAGCACATTAAAGTTCTGGAGTGGCCTAGCCAGTCTTCAGACCTTGATCCCATAGAAAATATGTGGAGGGAGTTGAAAGTTTGAGTTACCAAACGTCAGTCTTGAAACTATAATGACTTGGAGAGGATCTGCAAAGAGGAGTGGGATAAAATCCCTCCTAAGATGCGTGCAAACCCGATGGAAACCTAAAAGAAACGTCTGACCTCTGTGATTGCCAACAAGGGTTTTGCTACCAAGTCATGTTTTGCAAAGGGGTCAAATACTCATTTCACTCATTAAAATTCAAATCAATATAGAACTTTTTTGAAATGCGTTTTTCTGGATTATTTTGTTGCTATTCTGTCTCACTGTTAAAATAAACCTACCGTTAAAACTCTAGACTGATCATTTCTTTGTCAGTGGGCAAATGTACAAAATCAGCAGGGGATCAAATACTTTTTTCCCTCCTTGTAGTTGTACACAGCACATTGCGTTAGGGTGTGTACCCCAAAGCTCAAACACACAAGGCTTTCTCTGCAACCTCAGCTGCACTGGACAGTGAATGAATGGGAAGTGCTCTATGCTGATCGGCCTCCTGTTCATTCACAAACTGAAGCATAGAAAACAAAGTCAGTGAGTGTATTTACTGTATTCACTTATAAAAAAGAATGGGCCAGAAAATTATATAGTGACTAGCCAGCCCTTTCCTCTGATCTCCATCCTAAAACATCCCCCACAGCAGCCGAGGGGAGAGAAGGGGAGGGAAGCCAGCAGCACTGCGGAGGGGGCAATATGGGGGGAAGCCCGGACAGTAGGGGGAGTTGGCACCGCACTCAGCACCCCTATTCCCCCCCTTCCCCCGACGCGCACACCTGTATATAGGGCAAACTTAAAGTGGAGCTCCACTGCCACCTTTGCCACTTTTTGGGTGGGTAGGGGGAGGGGGTACCTGGTTTTAACAGGTACCCGCTCCCACTTCTGAGTAAGATCCAGCCCCCCCCGCCCTCTGTGACACACACAGGTCGCAGAAGATGCCCGGACCATTGCATACGCAGTAGAAAACCGGCTGTGAAGCCTGAAAGTTGGCGCCTGACTAATCGTTTCGGGGTGCCGATATCGTGGGATCCCTGGTCAGGTAAGTGTCCTTATATTAAAAGTCCGCAGCTACAGTATTTGTAGCTGATGACTTTTTTTTTTTTTTTCCCAAACTGGAGCTCCTCTTTAACATAAACAATCCCTTATTGGTTGCTTGGGGGCAATATGTTCTTTTTTTATTTTTTTATTTTTATTGGGTTGTTCATAGATAAAGCCTGCAGACTCCTCTTATCAGCCATTTTAGGCTAGTAAGGGTCCCCTAAAACATCAGGTCTGGACCTTTCATGCATGATGGCATGTGTACATTTATTTAGCAACCATCTGACTCACTAACCGTCTTTTTTATTTTTTTATTTATTTTTATTTTTTTTTACTTTATGTACAGTACATGTACTAGATGCTGGACCAGCTTTCTATAGCTGATTGCAGTTGCGCATTAATGCATCCTGCGTACGATGTCATGGGTTATTGTTAAAGAGATTCTTCCAGGCCTGTGTTTTTCCTGATTCCTGTCCTGAGGTTACCTATAGTGTGAGAGGTTGATACTGTTTATAGGCAAGAACTGGCTTTCTTGCATGAATTTCATTAGAAGCAGTTCTAGATGTGCGTGCTATCATTACTTTATACATTGTAATATTTTGCCGTTTCCCTTCTAAGTCAGTTATTCTCCTTTTTATTATTTTATTTTTCCTTCTTACAGGACAAGAGACTGAGGATCTTTGATGTTCGTAAGAGCACAGGAGCCAGCCAGGTACTGACCCGAGACATGAAGGCGCTGTCAGATGATGTTACAATGATACGCAGGATGGGGGAGATCCGGGGTGTCAGGAGAACAGAGAGCTCAGAAACATGGATTGTACTGGGCATGTCCCATAGCAGATCTCATTGTACTGGGGCTACAGACGTGTGATTACATGCTGCCACCTCCCTCAAAGAAATGTCACACATAGATAAGATTCACAATGCATGTCACAACAAGGCAGATTCATTCATGTGAGGACCGGCTGCTAGTCACTGGGTTGTCTCTTTTCTTTGTTATTTGATGCCCTTTTATAAATGTGTAATTGTGCGTCACGCACTTTACTGTAAGTACAAGTCTGAGGTCTGGAAGACATGACATTTTCTGCTATGGAACGATAAATCCTTCCGTAATTTTTTTATTTTGGGCAATTTTATAGTACCAGTATATTGCTCTGTACTTTAAAGGACAAGTTAACTTTTAGTGAAGTTGTCCTTTAAATGTCCTCCACCCACCCAAATGGCAGCCACCTAGCAAATACCTTATCTTCAGACCAACACTGTTCCTAAGCCACACTGTGCAGCCGTTGAAGGAGTCCTGGCCATGTCAAGTTCCTGTCCCTGGGTGGCTGGACAGCCTGTTCCTTCTTTTGTCTGAGTGTTTGAGGGCCACCATAAGTGTGGACCAACACAGAGAAGAACTGTAGTGGGGAATGAAGGTAAATATACCCTAGGTGGCTTCCACTCATGGGGGAGGAATTAATTTAAAGGTGAATTTCAAGTAAAGTCCTTTGAAGTACAGGTGTACCTTTGTATGAATGTACCCTGTACAGGTCCCCCTCCCCCTTACCTATCATACTCCCAATCAGACCTCCTATGCAACATGGTCCTGCTTTACGCTGCCCATCTCTGCTGTGCTGAGCAGCTTTTAGAGCTGATTTTCATCTGGGTCAGGGCTGCTGTGGCAAGGCATGACCTCGGGTTCTTTTGAGATCAATGGGAGAGCTGCAATGGGGTGCCAGGCAATGCGAAATATACCCATACTATGCGGTTCAGTTCCAGGGATAGTAGACACGTGGGGCTAGGGGGAACTTTACAGGGCTTTATACAGAGGTCCACGTGTGCTTTAACCTCCCTGGCGGTATGATTAGTTCTGGTTTTAGGTGCTGAAAGCGGTACAATTATTTTGCATGGAAATTTGGCGTTTTATATTGTAGTCCTGTATTTCTTAGGAATAACTCTCTTAAATCTGTTCAAACCAGAGTCTAGCAGACATCCCGGGTATGATAAAGTTTATAATAAATAATAAAAATTATTCAATAATGTAATCAAATCCAAAAACACTGAAATTTGCTCATTTGCAGAATTGTCGCTGTCATTAGATTTAGTGTTTTTGATGACGAATTTCCCCACAAATCGCTATCGGTCAATTCTGCAAGTGATTATAATTTTATTATCGCTGTTTTCTAGTTGGTCTAAAATCAATTTTGACATAAAGGGACACTTTTTGGTTGCTATGGACAATCTCCAAATTCTAGGCAGAAAAAACTGTATTTATAATATAAAAGTGCATGCAGGGCACTGCACAGACCACTAGGGACAAAGGGGGGGGGGGTACTGTGTGTGTTTTTACTTTTTTGAATTTGGTGCCGATCTCCGCTCCCGTGCTCCGCAACGTCGCAGGGAACGGAGCTCGGCGGCATTCGTTCACTGTGTGATTCGAGTGGAGGACAGCTCGATCACACAGCGTGGAGGACATCGCTGGATCCAGGGGACAAGGTAATTAGCTAACTTCTCCCTGTGTCCTCCCTGTATCCAGCGATGCGATCCCGAGTCTGGCTCGGGGTTACCACTTATGGTACTGAAATCCCAGCCCGAGCCAGACTCCGGATTACCGCTAGGGAGGTTAAAGGAGAAGTATGGACAAAGCTCCCTTAGCCATAATTCTTCTGTGGGTCACAGGAGTGCACTTAGTTTTGCGCTCCCGTGACCCGCATTCACACAGAGCCGATCCAGGCTATTAACTATCTGTAAGGGTGCCATTTTTTTCCAGAGCCCACCCAGGTAAAGTGCCTTTTTCCCACTGACTCCCAATAAATTGGTTTTAGCATGGGTTCCCTAAGACCTAAATTACTATTTCAAAGGTTCTTCTGAATTGGGAAGGTGGACAAAGGCTGTTCTAGAGTGTAACTGCTGGGGCTGATGACATCGCGTCCATAGTGGCAGCACCCAGGAGCAGTCTTAGGTCTTTTGGGTGTTGACAGAAGGGAAGCTTTTCATGGAAAATTCCATGCCAAGAACATGTGAAATGCACATAAGACTTTATGGGAAGATTTTTCTTGAAATAAATGATCTAGCGAAAGGGTTTCCTTAAAGAATAAGTGCACCCTTGTTATGAATCTAAAACAAAAGCTATTGTCTTCTTATACCAGCCCTAACATGACCCACTAAAGGAAAGCACAAGATTATTTTCTATTGTATTATCCTGAATGCATAGATATGTGTGCCACAGGTTACGTAATCTGGGAATGAAAGTAAAATTGTATAATTTGTTCGATTACATACTACAACTTTTAAAGAGGACATGTACAGCTGCACAGTAGAGGCATCCTTCTTGCTCTTAGCTATGTGTCTCTACACAATTCCTATGATTCGACCTTCTGAAAGTCTATACCTTCATGGGACAAAGCAAGCTCCCATGTAACATCACACAAGTACTGAGATTTGGAGGCTTTATAAGGTGTCAATGTGTGCCTTATACCTCAAAGTACCAGTTTCTCTTAACTCCATTGGTGGATCCAAGTGGTACAAGAGCATAGTAAGGGCAGGCAGGTTCCAGTTTTGTTGCTTTGCCTATGGCTGGAAAGGTCTAGTAGGAAAAAGAAACGTGAAAGGTAATATTTGCAGTTTTTCTGAATTTGTCTTCCTTGATAAGAGAAATTTTTCATTTCCAGTAATTTTTATTCTTTTTCAAAGACATAACAAAATGATAAATGCTTATATAAACATAACCTTGAATATTACCACAGCAGAGCAAAAGTATGTTTGCCAAAAGATTGGGTAAACTAAATCTGGAGTATGTTACTGGCTGGTCAGAGGGCCCTATACATTTCAATGCAAACAAAAACATTTATCTCCAGATAGGAAAAAAAAAACAAAAAGAGAAAAGGAAAATGTGACTGTGCAACCACACCACGATACCAAAGATGTTGAACAGCCAAAAGGGCACTAGGTGGATAAGAAGAATGTTTTAAAAATCCCTATTCTTTAGAGTGTTGTTAAACCCACAATTGTGAAATCATTCTGTATATGCAGTAAGGCATGTTTGTTATACTCACTGTGGATCCTAAGGGGTTAATCCTCTGCATCGTGTAAAAAGGCTGTTTGATCCTGTCTTCACTGATCCTCCCCTTCTTCCACTGTTCCCATACCATCTCCTGATAGTACAGAGCCTTGGGAACAAGCTGCACATTCTCAGTTTGGGGTGTATTGCTAGAGCGTTTATTTTTCTTTGGGAGAGTGAATGGGATCAGCACATGGGATTTTCGATGTTGAGGGGTTTGTAGCTATGAGCTATAAAATGCTCAGGTGTATATGGTAGGGGTCGACTGATTATTGGTGCGGCCGATATTCACTTTTTTAAAAATATCTGTACAAGGGATGTTTACATTGCTTGTGACAGCAGATAAAAGTGATCAACAAAAAAAAAAAAAGTAAAATGACAGTGTAAAAATAAAAACTTTAAATCTACAGAATATCAGCACCAGATAACGGCTATTGGCTTTAAAGGGGTTGTAAACCCTTAAGCCGCGTACACACGGGCGGACTGTCTGGCCAACTAAGTCCGTCAGACAATCCGACAGACAGTCCGTCCTACTTTTGAATGAACGGACTTGACCACACACGATGAACAGACAGTCCGTTGAAAGCTTGCGCGATGACGTGTACAGCACGTACGACGGGACTAGAAATACGACGTCCAATACACTGCAATGCAACCTTCGGCCGTGTAAATCCTTTCTGAGCATGCGCCATACTTAGTCCGTCCAACTTGCCTACTCACGAGCGGACTGTCCGCTGAAACCAAAGTTGGACGGACAATATTACGGAAATTCCGAAAGACTTAGTCCGCCAGACTGTCTGCTGAAAAAGTCCGCTGAAGCCCACACACGAGCGGACTGTCCGCTGAAACACGTTTCAGCGGACTAAGTTGGACAGATAGTCCGCCCGTGTGTACGCGGCCTTAGGGTTTTCCACCTTAGTGCATTCTATGCATTAAGGTGAAAAACCTCCGGTGATGCAGCAGCCCCCTAGAGCCCCCTTTTACTTACCTGAACCTGGTCTTTCCAGCGACCGGGATGAGCACACCAGCTCCAGCCGGTATCTCATGTTCTGATTGGATAGATTGATAGCAGCACAGCTGATTTCAACTGCATCTCATTTGCAGGGACTGTCCCACTTTTGGAACCAGATCCTTTGGGCAAATTTTATTTATTACTGGTGCATAGTGCCAACGATTTACTTATACACATATACAGTAGCTCACAAAGGTGAGTACACCCCTCATATTTTTCTAAATATTTTATTATATCTTTTCATTGACAACACTACACTAAAGAAATGACACTTTGCTACAATGTAAAGTAGTGAGTGTACAGCTTGTATAACAGTGTAAATTTGCTGTCCCCTCAAAATAACTCAACACACAGCCATTAATGTCTAAACTGCTGGCAACAAAAGTGAGTAAACCCCTAATTGAAAATGTCCAAATTGGGACAAATTAGCCATTTTCCCCTTGTCGGTGTCATGTGTTACAAGGTGTGAATCGGGAGCAGGTATGATAAATTTGGTGTTATCGCTCTCACTCTCTCACACTGGTCACTGAATGTTCACCATGGCACCTCATGGCAAAGAACTCTCTGAGGATCTGAAAAAAAGAATTGTTACTCTACATAAAGATGGCCTAGGCTATTGCCAAGACCCTGAAACTGAGCTGCAGCATGGTGGCCAAGACCATACGGTGGCTTAACAGGACAGGTTCTACTCGGAACAGGTCTCGCCATGGTCAACCAAAGAAGTTGAGGGTACGTGCTCAGCGTAATTTCCAGAGGTTGTCTTTGGGAAGTAGACGTATGAGTGCTGCCAGCATTGCTGCAGAGGTTGAAGGGATGGGGGGCAGCCTGTCAGTGCTCAGATCATATGCTGCACACTGCATCAAATTGGTCTACATGGCTGTCGTCCTAGAAGGAAGCCTCTTCTGAAGATGATGCACAAGAAAGCCTGCAGTTTGCTGAAGACAAGCAGACTAAGGATGTGGATTACTGGAACCATGTCCTGTGGTCTGATGATAAACTTATTTGGTTCAGATGGTCTCAAGCGTGTGTGGCGGCAGCCAGGTGAGGAGCACAAAGACAAGTGTGTCTTGCCTACAGTCAAGCATGGTGCTTGGAGTGTCATGGTCTGTGGCTGCATGAGTGCTGCCAGAACTGGAGAGCTACAGTTCATTGAGGGAACCATGAATGCCAACATGTATTGTGACATACTGAAGCAGAGTATGATCCCCTCCCTTCAGAGCCTGCTGGGGTAATATTCCAACATAACAACCCCAAACACACCTCCCAAGATGACCATTGCCTTGTTAAAGAAGCTGAGGGTAAAGGTGATGGACTGGCCAAGCACGTCTCCAGACCTAAACCGTATTGAGCATCTGTGGGGCATCCTCAAACGGAAGGTGGGGGAGCATAAGATCTCTAACATTCACCAGCTCCTTGATATCATCCTGGAGGAGTGGAAGAAGACTCCAGTGGCAACCTGAAAAGCTCTGGTGAACTCCATGCAGGGTTAAAGCAGTGCTGGAAAATATTGGTGGTCACACAAAATATTCACACTTTGGGCCCAATTTTGACATTTTCACCTAGGGGTGTACTCATTTTTGTTGCCAGCGGTTTAAACATTAAAAAATAATTTTTTTTTTGGCCTATTCATACTTACCTAGGTGGATGCAGCATCAGACCAACGCTGCATCTGTCCCCTGCTGCGTCTACACTGAAAACCGAACCACCAAACATTGCCGATGGCTCGGTACTCTCACCACTCTGAACAGAGAGCTGATGACTGTCAATCAGCAGCTCTCCTGCTCTGCTCCTCCATGCTCACTGGAGCGCTGAGCTGTGGAGGGAAGAAGCTCGCTGAGACTGCCATAAGTCCAGGCAGCTGGTGGATCCAGACTTCCTAAATCTGGATGACGCGCTGCCTCAACTGATTCCAGTGACGTCAGCAGGGAGGGGACTGCAGACTGCTCTCCGCTGGAAAACGAGTTGCACTCCTGTGACCCTTAGGAGAAGCCCAGCCTAAAAAGCTCAGGCTGGACTTCTCCTTTAAGTTTGTGGGATACTGTATATGGTACATTCACATCAGCCCCTGCCCTCAAGGAGCTTACAATCTAAGATCCCTAACTCACATTCATACATACACATACTAGGGCCAATTTGGACAGGAGACCATTTGCATGTCTTTGAAGTGTGGAAGGAAACCCACACAGGCACATGGAGAACATGCAAACTCCAGGCAGGTAGTGCAGTGGTTGGGTTTGACGCCAGTATAATGGAGAAATATGGAAAAACTTGCATTTATTGTCCATGTAACTGGGGCATGAAGGTGGTATGCCCTTTTCCTACATACATTGTACTAAAGGGTATTCGTGTTTTCTTTTCTGCAAAATATGGTGAGTTTTGTAAATGCAGAGATGCATTTAAATTTGATTTCATTCTATGTCTGTTTGTCACCAGCAGGGGGCACCCTCTATACATGTTAAAGGGAACCTGTCATAGCAACTGGTACCTCTCATAGATGAGGCTTCCATCCAGCTCTGCAGTTTCCCAACTCCCCAAAGTTGTGCCAGTTATGAGGCAGAACGCTGAAAGTAAATATACATCTTTAAACGACGCTCACACAAATTACCAGCGTACATATAAATTAACTGATCACTGATAAATCTCACAAATCCAATAATTTACGTAGTACTAGAATCTTGCCTGCAACATTGTATTAAATATCCATCATAGATATATTGATTCAGCTTCACAGATATTCATAGGGCCCATTCACACCTATGCATTAGTGATTCAGCTGCATTTTATTTTCAATGCGCTTTTTAACGTATTGTGACGTGCTATCGCACTATTTCTCATACCTTACAGCACTGTACCACGGAAAGAAAATTGGACGGGTCATATTTTCCTAAGTGTGTTGCAAAAAAGTTGAGAGATGTGAACGTTACATATTTATACCATTGGTGGCTTTTGCACACGGTCGGCTAAGCCCGCTTAGCGTAACTGCAGCTGTATTTCCTCTGCCCAGGAATCCCGGGTGTAGCATACAGCCTGTCCTTAATGTAATTAGCTGTGCACTGCTGTACTCATGTATATAGCGGTGCTATCATAAACTTGAGTCCTGCGTGAACATTTGGCAAAAATAGAACACTTTACTCATGTTTACAATAGCACCGCCATATACAGCTTTGTACAGCTATTTATGTCAGTGACAGGCTGTATGCTGCATCTGGGCAGAGGAAGTACAGCTGCAGTTAGAATTAACGGGCACACATACACTGAATTGCCAAAAGTATTGGGACACCTGCCTTTATACGCACATGAACTTTAATGGGATCCCAGTCTTAGTCCGTAGGGTTCAATATTGAGTTGGCCCACCCTTTGCAGCTATAACAGCTGCAGCTCTTCTAGGAATACTGTCCACAAGGTTTAGGAGTGTGTCTATGGGAATGTCTGACCATTCTTCCAGAAATACATTTGTAAACTCAAGGACTGATTTTGGATGGGAAGGCCTGGCTCGCAGTCTCCGATAGAATACCTTTGGGATAAATTCAATCGGGTTGAGGCCAAGACTTTGTGCCAGCAGAGGGAGAAGAGAACCGGCAGCGGCAAAAGACAGCGGAGAGAGGAGAACCGCCAGCATAAGAAGACCTCAGAGGAAGGAGAAGAACCAGAGGATGAGGACATCGCCGGGGAGAGAAGAAATCAGAAGGAGAAGAGACGCCGGAGCTGTTTCAATAAATTACTTTGTCAAAAAACCTGTGTACTGTTTTTATTTTTGACACTTTTTTTTTTTGAGTGAATGAGTATGGGGTACAATGTACCCCATACTCATTCATATAGGGTGGGGGCTGGGATCTGGGGGCCCCCTTGGTAAAGGGGGCTTCCAGATTCTGATAAGCCCCCCCGCCCGCAGATCCCAACAACCAATGGCTAGGGTTGTCAGTAAGAGGCCCTTGTCCCCTTATGCGTGCTCGGATAAGTGTCTAGTATAGATTTTTGGCGTGGGGGGGGGGGTTCCCCTTAAAATCCATAGCAGACAGAAGGCCTTTTTTTTTTTTTTCATTTTGGCGAGGGTTCCCCTTCAAGATCCTCAGCGCACAAGCCGCACCGCAAGTTGGATCATTATGATCCGACTTCTGGTGCAACTTCTATTCAATTTGATGGGCTTTTGTTGGGAACCATTGATTTTGACATGTCAGAGAAAAACAAAAAACGCTTGACGAGGCTTAACGCAGCTGTATCCAGCTTTAAGCCACGTTTAGCAGCTTTTACCAGCGTCAGACGTTTTTACTGCTGAAACGCCAGTCCTCAGAATGCGCTGGCCCTGGGTTTTTTTTTTGTAACACGAAAAAGCCTATGCCACTTACCGCTCCTAAAAGCCTGTGTGTGCATGGACACTTATGCCGCGTACACACGATCGGACTTTCCGCCAACAGAACCGTGGATTTTTGTTCGAAGGTTGTTGGCTCAAACTTGTCTTGCATACACACGGTCACACAAATATCGGCCAACAAATACGAACGTATGACGAGCCGAGAAAAGGGACGTTCTGCTTGATTCCGAGCACGCGTGAACTTTTGTGCAAAGGACTTGTGTACACACGGTCGGGCTTTCCGACAACAAAGTTTTGTTGGCGGAAAATTTGAGAACCTGCTATCAAATATTTGTTGGCAGAAAGTACGACAGGAAATGTTCAATGGAGCATACACACGGTTGGACTTTCTGACAACAAGCTCACATGCAACATTACCCGTTGCAAAATCCGACCATGTGTACGCAGCAATAGAATAACATGGAGAGGCGTTTTTAAGCTGCAAAAAAAAAAAATGTCGGATGCTGCTAAAAGCAGCTATAATCAAGCCCTGTGTGCATGAGGCCTTATGCCAGAAAATTGATATAAGTTTACAAGTTTAGTTAGAAGCACCATATAATTAATAGGTTTATGGGTTTTTTTCAGTAATTGGTTCACTTGTTTTGCTGCTGAAGGTTAGTGCAAGTGCTGCCTGAGGATTTATATTTGCTTTTGTCAGTAACATTTGGAGGATTTGAGTTTTTTTTCATTTCAGTTGTCTACATATTTGTATGTTTATCGCCAGTAATTGCCTCTTTCCCTACATTGAACAAATTACCAGCTTACCTTGAAAGTAGAACTCCAGGCAAACCTTTATTTTATTTTTTTGGATAGAATAAAGGAGGGTTGTAACCCCTGTCAGATTTTTTTTTCCATCTGTGTCCCATTGCGGCGATTTCCCTTCACTTCTGGTCCCATAGCCAAACAGGAAGTGAGAGGAAATCCTTGCAAATAAAGTGAATTCCTTGGGGGACCCCTTAGTCACCAGAACTAGTGTCCCCATTGGAAGATTACCCCTCTGTTACTTTTCTGGGCACAACCCATAATCTGGGATTTTCTTTTACTTTCACTTTCAATAATAATGGTAAACAGGACAAATAGAGAGAGAGAATCTCCCTAAGGCTGGGTTCACACTGCTGCGGGGGGAGATCCGGATGTGATTCGCACCGCAAATCACATCCGATCTCCGTAGCGATGCGAGTTCAGCCATACAGATAGTATGGCTGAATTCGCATCGCTCCCGCAGCAAACTCGCACGGGACCCTTTTTTTGGTCCGCAACAGAATCGGATCGCATGGGGGTTCACGCCATGCGATCCGATTCCTGTGCGAGTCGGCAGATCGCACTGCGATATGCGGACGGATCTGGGGGTGTCATTAACATATCATTGACACTCCCAGCCGTCCGCATAGGGCAGTGTGAACTGCCGACGGGAGTCATGCGATGCGGGAAAACGCCGCGGATTTGCGGCGTTCCCGCATCGCAGCGGTGTGAACCCGGCCTAATGGTCGCACAACTAGCAATAAAAACTGACAGGTGTTCTAATCCCTCTCCACTTCAAAACTAAAGAAAATGTTTTACCTTTAATTTCTACTTGAATCTAGCACTTCTCAAAATGATTGGGCAATAGCAGCATGTTGTGCTGGATCAGAACCTGCACTTTGACAAATAACAGCAACCCTGACAGTTATCCTTTAAGGCACATGTCATTATCTTTTAAATGTTATAGGTACATTCACACCCCTTGAAAATTTCCACATTTTGTAATGTCACAACCAAAAACATAAATGTATTTTATTGGGATTTTATGTGATGGACCAACACAAAGTGGCACATAATTGTGAAGTGGAAGGAAAATGATAAATGTTTTTCAACATTTTTTACAAATAAATATGTGAAAAGTGTGGCGTGCATTTGTATTCAGCCCCCTGAGTCAATACTTTGTAGAACCACCTTTCACTGCAATTACGACTGCAAGTCTATTTGAGGATGTCTCTACCAGCTTTGCACATCTAGAGAGAGACATTTTTGCCCATTCTTCTTTTGCTAAATAGCTCAAGCTCTGTCAGATTGGATGGAGAGCGTCTGTGAACAGCAATTTTCAAGTCTTGCCACAGATTCTCAGTTGCATTTAGGTCTGGATTTTGACTGGGCCATTCTAACACATGAATATGCTTTGATCTAAACCATTCCATTGTAGCTCTGGCTGTATGTGTTTAGCGTTGTTGTCCTGCTGGAAGGTGAACCTCTGCCCCAGTCTCAAGTCTTTTTTGCAGACTCCAACAGGTTTTCTTCTAAGATTGCCCTGTATTTGGCTCCATCCATCTTCCCATCAACTCTGACCAGCTTCCCTGTCCCTGCTGAAGAAAAGCATCCCCACAACATGATGCTGCCACCACCATGTTTTGCGGTGGGAATGGTGTGTTCAGGGTGATGTGCAGTGTTAGTTTTCTACCACACATAGCGTTTTTTCTTTTAGGCCAGAAATACAATTTTGGTCTTATCTGACCAGAGCACCTTCTTCCACATGTTTGCTGTGTCCCCCACATGGTTTCTCGAAAATTGCAAACAGGACTTGTTATGGCTTTCTTTCAACAAAGGCTTTCTTCTTGCCACTCAAACTAATAGTTGTCCTGTGGACAGATTCTCCCACTTGAGCTGCGGATCTCTGCAGCTCCTCCAGAGTTACCATGGCTGCTTCTCTGATTTAATGCTCTCCTTGCCCGGCCTGTCAGTTTAGGTGGACGGCCATGTTTTGGTAGGCTTGCAGTTGTGCCATACTCTTTCTATTTTCGGATGATGAAATGAACAGTGCTCTGTGAGATGTTCAAAGCTTGGGATATTTTTTTTTTTTTTAATAATCTATCCCTGCTTTAAACTTCTCCACAACTTCATCCCTGACCTGTCCGGTGTGTTCCTTGGCCTTCATGATACTGCTTGTTCACTAAGGTTCTCTATCAAATCTCTGAGGGCTTCACAGAACAGCTGTATTTACGCTTAGATTAAATTACACACAGGTGGACTCTATTTACTAATTTGGTGACTTCTAAAGGCAATTGGTTACACTAGATTTTAGTTGGGGGTCTCAGAGTAAGGGGGCTAGATAAAAATGCATGCCACATTTTTCAGATAGTTATTTGTAAACAATTTGGAAAACCATTTATCATTTCCTTCCACTTCACATTTATGTATTTCAATCTATTGGTATATCACATAAAATCCCAATAAAATACATTTAAGTTTTTGGTTGTAACATGACAAAATGTGGAAAATTTCAAGGGGTGTGAATACTTTTTCAAGACACTGTGCAAATCACTTTTACCTTGCTCATTCAGGGCTGTGTGTTTGCGAAGATGCCCCTACCCCTGAAACAGGGCTTGCCAGTGCTCCCCTGCCTTTCCTTGCTCTGTTGCAGTCGGCACTAAAATCTCTAGTTTAGACTGGTGTTAGATGCTGGGAGTAGGTCACTCATGGGAAAGTGCTTAGACTTCGCCATTGCCTGCTAGACCTCAACATTGTCTCATGAAAGTAGGGCATATGCGCCCCTCATAACACATATTCAAAAGCATTAGTAATTGTCACCAGCTGAGAATTAGGCAGAAGTGGTGGTGGAGCACCATCAGGGTGAGTATCAGTGGGCCTGGGGGACCTCTTTGCAATGGAATACAGTAGAGGGTACCTAACCTGAGGAAGGTGCTAGTAATACTGGTTAATAGTAAGCTAAGCAGCACCACCAACTGCCAAGGGGTTTCTACAATGTCTCAGTCTAGAGCACTAAGTTGCAAAAATTGGAATATCACTCCTGAAGCCACATCTGTATATAATTGAATTGGAAGAGGGGAAGGATAAAGAGCCACAAGGCCCTAATTCGGACTTTACAGGCAAAAATGGACAATGGTATGGTATGAAAATAGGATTTTATTCACAATGAAACATATCAAACAGGTCAAGTGGAAAAGAATTAAAAACATACGATAGACATATGATAATTGGTAAATATCTAGTGTAAACAAGAGAGTTGACACCAAATAGATGACGGTGAGCCACTGTGTGTCAACGCGTTTCGCTATTTAGCTTCGTCCGGACCCACTTGGGGGTTGTCGATAGGAACAGGTCTCACCTGTCGGCATAGAATTGTCTCCACATGGAGAACTCCCAGATGATCACCCGAGAATCACCATGTACACGAGGAAATAGCTATTTTTTTTTTTTTACTAATGCCAGCAACCGTATATGGGGCTGATGGAGTAAAGATATGTAGATATAGATATTATCCAGATTATGAAAAGAAGAGGGAAAGGAAAGGGTAGAGCAAACAACACCTTTCCACCTGTTTCCAGTCCACAATAGCAGGGGCTTCAACAACAGTCCATATGGACAAATATATGTTCCTTTAAGGCTGGATATATCAAACTCTCCTACATCTGCCTGCAGTCAATATGACCATACAAACTGCTTAGGTATATTTAAACATGCCACAATGGCATGAGGTTCAGTATCTCCCCTGGGAACAAGCAGACCACCCAATTAGGGCCTTGTGGCTCTTTATCCTTCCCCTCTTCCGATTCTAGAGCACGAAGTGTCATTTCTGTCTGCTGCCTCATTCCTCTGCTATCAGGATGAGTTACTTCTGACAAGTTTTGCTGACACCAAGAGAAAAAAGTGACAGGGAAGGGAGCTCCAGCAGATTATTAGCCCCAAACCTGTTCCTGTGTGCTGTGTGTGCAAACTAAACCCCTGGGTTTTATTATTTAAGGTAATTGTATAGTAGCGCCATCAATTTACGCAGCGCTTTACATATACATTGTACATTCACATCGGTCCCTACCCTCAAGGAGCTTACAATCTAAGGTCCCTAACTCGCATTCATACACTAGGCCCAATTTAAACAGAAGCCAATTAACCTACCAGCGTGTCTTTAACGTGAGATGTTAGACAAAGTCAATTTGCACTGTTGCAGGCTGGCTGGTAAGTGAGCTGGAAATATTTGTTTGATGTTTCTTGACATGCATCACCCTTCCATGTGCTCCTTGCTGCAAAGGCCAGTTATGGGTTGGGGTGGTTGCAATTTGTATGTACTGTTGGTAATTGGTGAGGAGACACACTGGATACCTTTGCTGCCATTGTGCTATTGCTGGTTGTCCAGTGCGTTCCTGTACCTATTAAAGTGGTTGTAAACCCTTACAAACCACTTTGACCTACAGGTAAGCCTAGATTAAGGTTTACCTGTAGGTCCAAGAAATATCTCCTTCACGGTTTAGGAGATATTTACTAAAAGACAGGTACTGCTGTCTATGGCGCATGCGCCGTTGACAGCGGCGCATTATCGTTTGCTAACGTCGATATGACGTTAGTGGCGGCTCCCGTGCGCATACGCGGGAGTGACGGCAACGCTGCTCCGGCGCTGTGAGTGGCCGGAGCAGCGACACCCGGAAGAAGACGGACGCTCTGTACGACAGAGGACAGTGGTAACATTGCTGGCTCCTGTGTCAGGTAAGTGACACATAATGGGCTACTATGCAATGCAAAAAGCAGAGGGAAGAAAGAGCAGATCGGATTCACAGTAGGTGCTTTGGATTGAGGCAAGGACACGCTATTGAGGGATATGCTTTATTTGTTAATTTCAGAGGTTTGCAACCACTTTAAGGGTTAAAGCCGATCTGTAAACTCTTTATTTAGCCATATAATACATCTAAATATCTTACTTTTTTTTTTCTCTAGGGGAGTAGAGGTGGAGTTGCGTTATGCTGAGATGTATTTTTCTGTGCTGTTTAAAGCACTCCTTGACAAATGCTCTCTTAAAATGTGAATCCAGTTGACTTTTTGTGCTTTCTTTCTGAAAGTTTCCATTTAGTGGCTAAGTGTTCATTTTATAAGAGTTTGATGTTACAACATATGGAATTGATATAGCGCACACCTATAGCCCCCTCCGGCTCCCCCTCTAACACATATTCATCAGTCCCTGTGTCTGCGATATTACTAGTCATGCGCTGCCCGTGAATCACTCAGCATCCCCGCCATACGCACATTGGAAATAGATTATTCTATCACCTGCCCCCACCGTTGTTCTCTAGGTCAGCGGATGAGGACAGGTTGGGCTGGGCGCCATGCGGTCTGCCTATTCCTGTGTATGTTGGCAGAGCTTCCAGTGCCACATGTGGCAGGATTAAATTGGGCAGCCTCATCTTTGTGTGTGTGTGTGCGCGCGCGCCGAGAGTGTGTGGGTGAATTGGCCGCAGAAAGCTCTTCCAGATGTTGCAGGGCGGTTCAGTATCCTTCAGCACTCTGGGCGGACGGGAGGGAGGAGGAGAGACATTCTTTCCTTTAGCATCATTAAATTCCTGCTAACCTCCTCTCTCTCTCTCCCTCTTGTCCAAATACTCTCAATTTCCTCCGTCTTGACGGAACAGTCTGCAGCAGGTCTGGATGACTTGGGCAGATGGAGCAGGGGCTTTTTGGGGAAGGTGTTATTTGACCCTCTGGTACAAAGCAGAAATTTTAAAGGGGTTTTCCATCTTTAATTCTCCAATGATCAAACTCCTTCATTTTGTCCATGATTGCATCTTCAGAGGGTTGAGCCCTTCTGAACTTTGAGAGCAGCTTTGAGACGACCACTGTCTGGAGCTGCTTTGATTCTTCTAAACCGCTATCGGAAACCCACTGAAAAGCAATCTCCAAGTATAGCAAGAGGAAAGTTTGGAATTTAAATTAAACCCTTTATTGGCTAAATTAAAAATACACTGTCACCTTGCCTGTGAAGAGCAAAGTGACAGTGTCTGTCCAGAGTTTTTCCCCTCCGTCCCACTTATATTTGCCTTGCCTGTGGTGATGTCACTGCCATTTGGGCCTAAAACTTGGCTGTTGGGCTTCAGCTTTGTCATGGGGAGTAGTACATATTCTCCCCTATACCCATAAGTATGGCGAGTGAGTACAGGCAAAATATAAGGGTATCGTTGAGGGCCTTTTGTAGAGACTCTGTCACTTTGCTCTCCATTGGCAATGTGATGGTGGTGTTTTAAGTTGTTAAAGGTGCAAGCTCTTGAAATCCCTATTGTATTAACCCAAGGGAAATATAGCGGTATCTGTGATTTAAAGCTGTGATTTGCCAGAACCCTAGAATTCAAGTTCCCCTATTGTGGGACTTTTTTAGGCAATCGTATAACAAGTAGAAAAGGACCTCCGATTAGTGTTGGTATAGTGTTGCTGCATGCCCTCATTAGAGGACACAGCACTTCTCTTGTGCTGTCTAAGCCTAGGTTCACACTGACTGCGGGAATGAAATTGTGCGAGTTCAACTGAACTCTCACGATTTCATTCCTACATGCCAGTCCCGACTTCGGGGGCGATTCCATAGAATCTGTGTGGGTTTCTGCACAGATGTCAATGGAAATCGCACCCCCAAATCTCCAAAAGTAGTACAGAAACTACTTTTTTGAATTGGTGCAGCATTGCACCGATTCAGATGCTACTCTTGCCGGCAATTGCCGCCGATTTGGTACACAATTTGACGTGTCAAATTGCATTAATGTGTACCAGGGCTTAAGCCAGCTTACAACTATACCACCACTAATCTGAGGCCCCTTTCTTACCACTTTTATACTGAGACACCTGGATTAAAAAATGGGTTTCTAGATGCAGGATTATGTCTTTGAGACCTAAGTGCTACCTGTTTCCCCTGGGTTTGGGGGAGCTCTTTGTTTGCTCCTCTCTACTACTGGCTTTGATCACTTAGAACAACATATGTTACCTCAAAGGTTGGGTGGAAAAGCGGACATTTATGAGGCTCTGTTTTTAAATAAAACATGGAATTGTTCATCTATACGCCATTTGATTCATCACAAATGATACCTCTTACACCCCGATGAAGGAGAGCAAAAAAAAAAAAAAAAGATATCATGTTCCCTTAAAGCATGAATAACCGCACAGTGCTTGTGCTGTGTAATTTGGTCCCTCCCTCCCCCTGTAAACGGACCATGGTTTATCATGGCTGCTGAGCCCTGACACCGTGGTCAGTTTACGTACCTCCATCACCCCTAGCCCTGCTCTGTCCTTCTCTGTCCCCCCCCCCCCCATGCCTCCCCTCTGGCTGCTATTATATATAACTAGAATAAAAACATCCCATCCCCTCTGTAACATAAAATGACGTGCCCCTGTGTCTGTGTTATATAAAAAGATGCTGATCTGTACCTATATCAGAGCGTCTCCCGCCACTCACGTGACTCTCTCTCCTCCCCTCCTCCCTAACGTCAGCGGAGTGCTCGGCCCCGCCCGCTATAGCTGTCAACCGGGCAGAGGAGAGAGCCGAGGAGTCGCATGATTGCCAGGAGATGCTCTAATATAGGTACAGATCGGCATCAGGGACACACAAAGTTATGTTACAGAGGGGATGGGATGTTTTTATTGTGTTGGCGTAACAACCACTTTAATTATTGATTGACAAGCTACCAGAATCTATTATAAGTATAGGAGGAAAAACTGGTTGTTTATATAATTTTGACAGTTGATTTGTAGACCAAAGCTAGATTAGGTTCAAAGTTGAGACTTTAAATATACCACTGGCAGTCAAAACAGGTAAAACTGTTTATCCTTAAAACATAATCTTTATTACAAAGTATACCCTCAAAAAGTCAAACATATGACCATTGTAAAAGTTTGAACAATGTTGATTACAATAAAAGTGGGTCGCTCCCATCGCTGTCATATGTCTTTTGATAAGTCTATGCCTTTTGCTTCATCAGGACCAATAGTAACTTTTAGGACAAAATATTTCACAGAGTACAATAAAGAGAACTCTGTACAATATAAAGGGGCAATAAAACGACAATGACATTGCTGCATATGCGGTGACACAGATGCAGTATGCTGTTCATTTGACCGTGAGGAAGGAGGTTCCCTGAGGACACCACCATATTCTAAATGTAATGGAGTCTGATCATCATCTTACACCATAGAACTATCCAGAATTTGTTACCTTGTTTGGCCACAGTACCCCACATGGAACATATTTGGTGTCTTATGGAATCAGGAATCCTTCCCATGGACCGATGGGTGCATATTTAGACATATTTACTCCTGCTATCTGTTTATCAACCTTTGTACAGGGTTCCTTGCTGTACTCTGTGCAATCTTTTGTCCTAAAACAGTAACTATTGGCCCTGATGAAGTGGGGGTCCCGTGAAACGTGTAGACCTGTCAAAAGACATGCGATAGGTGTGACCCACTTTTATTGTAATCCACATTGTTTCACTTGTATAATGGTCATCTGTTTGAGTTTTTAAGGTTTTAAGGTTCTACTTTGTGATAAAGATTATGCTTTAAAAATTGAGTATGGGAATCCTTTTTTTGTTTTGTTTTTTGCTCATACTTGCCTTTCTGGGTGCCAGCTCTAACACTGAGAACCCAAGTGATCAAACACCACCAATTGCTTGGTTATCAGATCAGGGCTCCCTGAGCAGAGAGCTGGTGACTGTCAGTCACCAGCTCTCTGCTCTGCCCCCCCCCCTCATTAGAGCGCTGGTCTGTGGAAGGGGTGGGAGTGGCCAGCTCAGGATCTTAGCGGCTCACTGAGAGGCTGAGCCAGGTGCTGGTCCAGGCATTTTACAGGTGTAAAAAAGGATCCTAGCGTGGCAGTACTACAATCAGTAGTAAGTGCCAAGTGTGTCTTATTACTGTTAGGTGGCGCACATGTCGCAGGCCAGTCCAGAGACCATTAATCAAGATGGCAGACAACAGTGTTAGTGTGTGCATGGAACAGCATGTGGTGATGACGTTTCTTGTGAACGAAGGCGTAAAACCTACCGATATCTGCAGAAGGCTTCAAGCATAGTACGGTGATGAGACGTACTCAGCTGCAATAAGACATTTGAATGGTGTAACTGTTTCAAAGATGGCCATACGTCAGTCAATGGCTATCCTGACCGTGGTGGTTCCCAGCCCACAGCAGTTATTCCTGTGAACATTCCGCGTGTGGAACGCCTGATTCTGGATAATCAATGCATAACCTGTCGCGAAATTGCACAAGAGACAAGATCAGCATTTTTAGCACTGAAGACGAAGTGAAGCAGGCTGCCCTAGGATGGTTCAGGCATGCTGACAAATCTTTCTATGCCAAAGCTTTCCAGGCATTAGTTAAACGCTGGGATAAGTGTATAAATGTAGCAGGGGAGTATGTAGAAAAATAAGTGCAATTTCCACTCCTGGAAATGTGTTCTTATATTACATAAACTCAAAAGTCCCGGTTTGCCTTGAACGCCCCTCCTATTGGTGAGACTTTGCATGTGGACTAAGAGAATTCTGTAAGTGCACTTATTGCTGCGGTAGATATTTATTTTTTAATGGAAGACCATCATATTTCTTTAAAAAACATTTTGTTCCACCTAAAACAAATCTACAGTCTAAGATCTCTGGAGGTGGACTTATAACCTTGAGATTATCCACGATTGTTCTCAAATCCTCAGACAATTCTTTGCTGCTCTTTTTCGTCCCCATGCACCACGTGGCACACAGAGACAAACAACAGAATGGTTGAGTCAAATTTTCACCATTTTAACTGGTTGCCAGTGTGATTATGGTCAGCCTCTGATAATTGATACAGGTGCGTTTAACCCCTTCATGCCGACCGTACGCAAATTTGCATTCATGGTTTTAAGGGGCTATACCAGCATGATGCCTGCAGCTTCAGGTATCACCCTAGTATCATTTTTTAGAGCGGGGGTAGTTGGCTCTTTAGTGATAACAACCGATGAGGCTAAAAGATGCTCGGCTGTTATCCTAAGGAGCAGGAGGGGATGTCTACCCACCACCTTTCGCTGCTCTTCCTGGGCCTCCCATCCCACTGGGAGACCTGAGTCACCAGCTGTCGAGTTGTCCGGATAGGCCGAGACCCGAGCAAAGCCCGGATTCGGCTCTGATCGGTTCTCCGATGTAAAATCCCGGATACAACGTCACTTCTGGTTTACTTGGCTGAAAATGGCGCCGATTTAAAAAAATGACAGTATTCATAATCACCAATTTTGGCAATCTGAATACTTTTAAGTGCAAAGGATGGATTTTTTTTTTTAAGGGACAATGTAAAAAAAAAAAATCAATAAGGAAGAAAAATGAACTTTTTAAAGTGTCCCTGCGTGCTCACACAACAAAGAAAACGCATACGTAAGTCGCACCAGAAAATGTAAACGGTGTTCAGATCACACAGGTGAGGTATTGCCACAATCGTCCGAGTGAGAGCAATAATTCTAGCAATAGACCTCCTCTGTAACTCTTGGAAAGTGTTGCCTATGGAGATTTTTAGGTACCGTAGTTTGTCGCCATTCCACGAAGGTGCGCAATTTCAAAGCATGACATGTTAGGTATCTATTTACTTGATGTAACATCATCTTTCACAAAAAAAAAGGCTTAACTTTAGTGTTTATTTTTATTTTTTTTATTCATGAAAGTGTCTTTTTTTTTTCCCAAAAAAATGCGTTTGAAAGACCGCTGCGCAAATACCTTGTGACATAAAATATTGCAATGATTAACATTTTATTCTTTAGGTTCTCTGCTAAATAAATATAAATATATATGTATATGTGTGTGTGTGGTGTGTGTGTGTGTGTATATATATATATATATATATAATCTATATATAATTTCAGAAATAGGCTTAGGTGTGGAAGGGTTAATTACAAATTTACAGAAGCATCACAAACTTGGAATGCAATTATTTCTTACAATTTTGAGACAGGGCCAATAATTTTGTCCAGTCCATTTTTGGAGTTTTGCATGGAATGTGTCAGATTTGGCTTTTTGTGTCATACCAATACATACAAAAGAAATAAACTTGCGAATACCTAAACATTTGTAATTGCAACGATATTGTGGGTGATGATTGGCTGACAGCGTGATGTGATTTTCAATGTAATCGGTGTGTGACGTGTGACATAATAAGGTCTTCAGTTGGCCCAGTTTATCGCTGAAAGCAGTTTGCAGCCTATGAAACTGATTAGGTTTTTTTTTTTTTTTTAACCTCCTGCTGCTATTTTACAGGTTGTAATAAAGGCTATGTTTTAAAACTTTATATTCCGTACTGGAGATACAGGTAAATGTGCAGTGCTCTCTTACAACCATAGAATTTCAATAAGAAGGTTCTCCATCCTGTTTGAAAAAACATAAAAATTAAAATTCCGCAGCTACAACTACTGTAGCTGCTGACTTTTAAAGTGTTTGTTAACCCAAAAAACAAACAAAAAAAACAGATCTTAAAGCAGATTACACAACACCGTGTTTTGTGCTGTATAATCTGCCCCCCCTCTAAACTATAAAAAAAAAAAAAAAAAAACCTTCCTGTATGCCCTCTCTGCACTGACCACGAAAATCAGGGCTGCTCAGCCATGACCACCGTGGTCAGAGTACGTCCTTCCGTCATACGTACCTGTCCCCTCTCCTCTCCTCTCCTCTCTCTCCTCCCCTCACCCCCTTCTTCCTGCCTGTCATTTCCTTCTCTGTGTCTGTCTCCCCCTCGCAACGCCCACCCCACCCTCCCACCACTATTCTTAAAACAAAAACAAGCCGGTCACGTGACTCGAGGCCGCTTTACAGCTACGAGACTAGGATTCTGTGGAGGAGACGAGCGGCCACGTGATCTCCTTGGCTGACATCAGAGTGAGATCACGGCTCCTGTTTCCCGCAGAAGACCTCCATCAGAGCTGTAAAGCGGCCAGGAGTAATGTAACCAGCCTGAAGACAGCTAAAATTTGGTACTTAGAATGCTTGTTTTTTTTAAAACTACTGACATAGTGTGCTATGCCAGCCTCTAATAGAGGGGCTGGCATAGTCTTGTATATAAGGGTTAACAAACACTTTATGGGATCTCTTCCGCTTCTCTGATGAATTCCTCCAATACATATGTTTGTATCCACCGTCTGGGATCTCTATTGTGTGTTTAGGGCAATTGATCCTGGCTCCCTGAGGGTGATAGTTTAATAAAGAAAAGGGCACTTACCTGTCCAGGAATCCAGCATTGTCCTCATCCGGGCTGGTTGTTCACCGGTCTTCGTGTCCCAGGCGCCATCATACCTTCTGGGACCCATGATGTGTCCTAGAATGTTGTGGGCAGGGTTGGGAGGGGAGAACTTGCGGTGGAATCACCTAAGCCATCCGACCGGAAGCGAGAACGGGTACCTGTCAAACCTGGGTGCCTTATCTGCCCACAAAAAAAACAAAACGAAGTCCCAAAATAAGAAGCGGAAGGAGGGAGAACGACACCCCTTTAGGCCCCTTTCACACTGGGGCGATGCGGGCGTCGGCGGTAAAGTGGCGCTATTTTTAGCGCTGCTTTACCGTAGTTTTAGTGGAAAATGGTTAAAACCGCCTGCAAAGAGCGGCTGCCCCATTCACCACTCCAAAGATGCGGCTAGCAGCACTTTTTTCACCGTCCTGCCAGCGCACCGCTCCAGTGTGAATGCCCCCCAGCTTTCACACTGGAGTGAAAGGGGACGTTTTTTTCAGGTGCTATTTTTAGCGCTATAGCGCCTGAAAACCGCCTCGGTGTGAAAGAGGCCTTAGAGTGAAGTTCCACTTTAAGTTGCCTGCAGTCCTACAGTCTGGTTGGTGTGAACAACAAATCCTCTTTTATTATTATTATACAAGTTTTATATAGCGCCAACAGTTTGCTCAGCGCTTTACAACATGGGGGCAGACATTACAGTTACATTACAATTTGGTACAAGAGGAATCAGAGGGCCCTGCTCGTTAGAGCTTACAATCTAAAAAGGAAGGGGCAATTGATACAAAAGGTAATAGCTGTGGGGGGGGGGGGGGGGGGTGAGCTGATGGAGGAAGTAAAACAGTGTTAGTTAGAAGCAGGATAGGCTTCTTTGAAGAGAAGGGTTTTCAGGGATTGTCTAAAGATGGATAGATTAGGGGACAGTCGGACAGATTGGGGTATGGAGTTCCAAAGGATGGGAGAAGCTCTGGAGAAATCCCGGAGGCGAGCATGGGAGGAGGTGACAAGGGAGCTAGAGAGCAGGAGGTCTTGGGATGACCGAAGAGAGCGGCTTGGTTGGTATTTTGGGACTAGGTTAGTGATGTAACTCTTTGGACTATGTTGATTCATTGGTCGCTATAGTCATTAGCTATACTTTAATCATATTACATGCCCTGTTTTGTGTTAATTTAACACCTTTGGGTTAATAAAATGGATATCGTTTCCATTCATAATCTAAAACAAACAAAACTCGCATGGAGGAGGTTTATGCTGAGACGTGTGTGTTGAAACTATTAGTGTAGGAATGTTCTGCAGATCTGGCTTTGAAGAAAGGGTTTAATTTCAGTATATTCTGCTTGGCGCAAAAATGCTTCAACACATGTTCTCTATTAGGCATTCAAACCAGGCTTCTCATGAGAAATGGCTTAATGTTCTCTAACAGAAGCTTGTGCCCTTGTAATATGAAAGAAACCTGATCAAAACCTGCACCCTAATGTACACTTTTTCCCCTCCTAATATACACATGCCAGGATGTAAAGCCCTCTTCTCCACCCAGTATAAAGACCCTTCCCTCCTTTCTTCCAAAAGCCCACCACTATACAGTTATCAGGACACAGAGCTCTCCTCTCCTCCTAATACACAGATATCAGGACACAGAGCTCTCCTCTCCTCCTAATACACAGATATCAGGACACAGAGCTCTCCTCTCCTCCTAATACACAGATATCAGGACACAGAGCTCTCCTCCCCTAATCCACAGACATCAGGACACAGAGCTCTCCTCTCCTCCTAATACACATATATCAGGACACAGGGCTCTCCTCCCCTAATCCACAGACATCAGGACACAGAGCTCTCCTCTCCTCCTAATACACAGATATCAGGACACAGAGCTCTCCTCCCCTAATCCACAGACATCAGGACACAGAGCTCTCCTCTCCTCCTAATACACAGATATCAGGACTAAGGATGAGCTCTGGCGTGTACACATGCTCCATGTGCAGAGCCCGCCAGGAAGTTGGCGCAGCGCTGCGCTAATCACAGGCAGTGAGACATTGCCCCGATGCGCGACTGCAGAGATCGGGCAATGTCTGATTAGCGCAGCGCTGCGCCGACTTCCTGGCGGGCTCTGCACGTGGAGTATGTGAACACGCCGGAGCTCATCCCTAATCAGGATACAGAGCTATCCTCTCCTAATACACAGATATCAGGACACAGAGCTCTCCTCTCCTCTTAATACACAGGTATCAGGACACAGAGCTCTCCTCTCCTCCTAATACACAGACATCAGGACACCGATCTCTCATCTTTCTGCTATATATTTCCATTTTTTTTTTAGATATTCAGCTAGATGGGTTCAGAGCTGAAACTGTCTGTATACGAAGGCTGGTGATTGGCTGTACACTGTGAATTAATTGTTTATACTCGGCTAAATCCCCGCAGATTTTTCTGCTCATAGTGATTCATCATTTTCTAACATTCCTGGAAGATAGAAAACTGTTTCACAATTCTGACCATGAGAAATCCAAACATTGGAAGCCCGTCCCCCAGAACCAAGCTGAGCCGCTCAACTCTGAACAGTCAGTGCAATTACTAATCTGTTTTCTGATTCCCTGGTATCCAAGCGTAATGTATAATCTGATGGGCAGACATGAAACGCTTGGCCCGTGTGACATCATCACGGCCTTTACCATGTCGGAGTGTTCTATGCTCTATGCATTAATATAAAAAAAAGCTTCTGTGTGTAGTAGCCCCCCCCCCCCCCCAGCACCCCCTAATTACCTACCTGAGCCCCTTCTCTCTCCAACAATGTCCACGATTCCCCCAGCCATCCAGGATGCTCCTCCTATTAGACTGAGACAGAGCAGCCGTGCCATTGGCTACCATGGCTGTCAATCTAAGTCAGCCAGCCAATCGAGGGACAGGGGGGCGGGGCCAGGTTGGGGCTCCGTATCTGAATGGATATGTGGAGCTCTGACTTGGCTTGGGTGCCCCCTGTAATAAGCTGCAAGCTAAGGGGGCACTCAAAGGAGGAAGGGGCTAGGAGCAGCAAAGAGGGACCCAAGAAGAGGAGGATCAGGGTTCCTCTGTGTAAAACCAACTGCACAAAGGAGGTAAGTATAACATGTTTGCTATTTAAAAAATAAATAAATGAGCCATTACAATCACTTTAAGTCATACAATTCTTGAATGCAGCGCATACTAGCACAATATAACAGGCTTGCCTGAAAACAAAGCCCTCCAGTGGCGTGTTGTCACCGATGTAGGTGCTGCCATCTTCACCCTGACTTCCTTCCGGGTTTGCGGGCTTCAGCTGTGTGAATGGCCAAGCTGCGATGAAGTCACTAGCCATGGCATGAAATTCTGAATGGATGACATGGTCCATTCATAGCCCAGTGCGCATGCACCAGCAGTGATGTCACCGGCCGCTTCTAAAGTAAATATCTCCTAAATGGTTACTGTACTTATAGATAACCCTTATTACACATATAGGTGCTATAGGTAAAAATCAACCTAGGGAGTTTATTCCCACTTTAAGGGCAACTCTAATGAAGCCCTGTGTTTCTAATCCTTCGCCATTCTATCCAAACAGTAGTAAAAGTTTGTGCTGGATAAACAACTTACATTGGAACTAAAGTCCACAATACTTACCTCTGCTTCAACGGTCCAACACCCACAAATTCCCTAGCTGACATCTTCTCCCAGGCTTCCTCAAGGTGCTGGTCTATGGTCATTTTAATTGGCTAGTGCAAGATGGCATCAGGTCTTCAGTAATCTCGGCACACAGTGCCGGAATGTAAATGTTTTTTGGTGCCTGTGTGCAGAAGCCATAATTAACCTTAACCCTAAGGCTAAAGGTTTTCATTCTCTGCATTAAGTAAAAAAAAAATTATTTTAGTCTCAGCTCCCCCTAAATACCTACCTGAGCCTGATCTCAGTCCAGCATTGTGCCAGAGAGCAGCAGTGTTGCTCTCTTTGCTCATTGGCTCTTGGGCTGTCAATCAAATCCAGTGATGAGGGAGCCAGGGGGGTGGGGCCAAGCCACATTGTGTGTATCAATAGACACACACAGGGTGGCTTGGGATCAAGCCTGCATGACTTGACCCCCCCCCCCCCCCGCCCCGCCCCCCTTTAGCAGTATTTGTTCTTTTTAAAATAAAATCTTTACAATCACTTTAAGGATCCATACACACTAACTTAAAAAAAAAACACTGCTTCTAGAGGAGTTTAGTATTTTGCCTGTAGAAGCAGCTAATGTTATCTTATCCATCTGTCCATGCACATTAGGGTGTTTAGAGGCATATTTTAAGCTCCACGTTTAGAGGCAGAAAAAAAAAAGTTCTGTTTTGTGTTTTTGAGAGCAGTTTTCTGGCAGAAAAAACACTAAACATGCCCAAACTCTAGTAAAAAAAAAACAGAAGAAAAAAAAAAACGCTCAAAAGCTCAAAATTAAAAAAAAAATCTGGCAAGAGCGTTTTTTTAAACCTGTGTGCATGGACCCTGTATAGCCTGTGCCTACAATCATTCTGTGTATCAAACCATACGACATAAAACCTCTAGTCTAGGTGATTCATTGAAAACAATCAATACATTAGGGCTGTAAATACATTTTGGGATGTATTTATAAATGTGCAGCGCTATTCATCCTGCAAAACTGCATATAAAACCATTCTGTATGTTAAGTTATTTCCTCTACAGGTTGAATGTGCGAGTCAGTAAAATACTGCATTATGGCCACTAGATGGAGCTGATGATTATAATAAATATGTATTTATTTACTATGATCATCAGCACCATCTAGTGGTAGTTATGCGTTATTTTCTTAATTCAAACATTTGGCTTTGAGATAAAATAGCCTAATTTTGCTACACTTGATTTTGCTCCCATTCACACAGAAGGAATGTATATACAATCTCACAGCTTTCTATAAAGTTTATAAATACACCCCTCAAAGTCCATTGTTGGTGCTAAGCAATGCAGCAAAGAGCAATTCTAAGTTTTTGCAGTGTTTTGAGACAGTTGGAGCTGATGCAACTCTGGTGGCATTATACATTCATACATGCAGCTCTTTAAAAACACTTAGGCTCCATTCGCACTTTTGCGACTTGCCGACTTGCCATAGAAACATTTGACATCAAAGTTGCATGACAAGTGGTTCCCTATGTTTTCCAACTATGCCCATTCATATTTATGTACGACTTAAAGTTGCAGCAACTTCAAAATACTTCATGGACTACTTTGGTCAGACTTTCGTGCAACTTGAGGGCCACAGACTTCAATGTTATCCCTCAAAAGTTGCATGAAAGGCGTACCTGAATGTTATACAGTGCAACAGTTTTACATTATCACTGGTCAAAGAGAAAGTCATATCCAAGTTACACCCATGCAAAGTTGCGTCAAAGTTGCACTCCAAAGTCGGCACAACTGTGGAGTCGCACAAGTGTGAATGAAGCCTAAGGCCCCTTTGAAACTTGTATGACAAGACAGTCATATGACTGTAAATCTGACTTTAACCTGCGACTTGAAGTCCGACATGCATCCGACTTCAGTGAACAGGGATCCGACTTTGATCCCTGACAATACCAGGCACTGTTTGGTATGAATCTTTTTGGGGAAACGCAATGCACAAAGTTAAAAAAAACAAACAAAAACGGCATGGATTCCCCCTCCAAGAGCATACCAGGCCCTCCGGTCTGGTATGGATTTTAACCACTCGAGGACCGAGCCCCATTCTGAGATTTGGTGTTTACAAGTTAAAAACTTTTTTTTTGCTAAAAAATTACTTAGAACCCCCAAACATTTTATATATAACACTAGAGAATAAAATGGCAGTTGTTGCAATACTTTCCATCACACCATATTTGCACAGGGTTTTTACAAGCGCACTTTTTTTGGAAAAAATACAAAATTTTGAATTAAAGAAATAAGATACCAGTAAAGTATCACAATTTTTTTTTCATTTTGTTAAAGATAATGTTACGCTAAGTAAATTGATACCCAACATGTCAGGCTTCAAAATTGCGCCCGCTCATGGAATGGGGACAAACTTTTACCCTTAAAAATCTCCATAGGCGACATTTAAAAAATTAATGAATGAATAAGTGACTTGTATAGCGCTACCTATGCGAACTGAATCGCCTCAGGGCGCTTTCTTGCCACCAGAGTCCATCTGTGGCTTTTTGTGTGGTCCTTTACCCCGTAAGGTCCAACAGGTTGCATGTTTTGAGTTACAGAGGAGGAGTAGAATTGCTGCTCTCGCTCTACTGATCACTGCACCACCTCACGTGTGGTTGGAACAACGTTTTAATATGCGGGCACTGCTCATGCCCGTATGCGTTTGCTTCTGCACGCAAGCTTGGTGGGACGGGGCGCGTTTAAAAAAAATATTTTTCTTATTTATTTTACATTTTATTTATTTTTTTACACTGTTCTTTTAAAAAAAAATTGTCACTTTTATTCCTATGTAAAAAAAAAAAAGCATGACAGGACCTCTTAAATATGAGATCTGGGGTCAAAAAGACCTCCGATCTCTTATTTACATTAAAATACAATAAAAAAACAAAACAGTTTAATGTCATTTGAAAAAAGAAATGTCCCCTTTAAGAGCTATGGGTGGAAGTGACGTCACTTCCACCTTGCAGTGGTATGAAGATGGGTGGGGGCCATCTTCCACTCATTTCCATGCCGAAACAGGGACAGGACACTATCACCTCCGCCGGCTCTGGTAAGCGGTGAAGGGCTCCGGCGTGCGGCGGGAGGGGGTGAGGCCCCTCGCCCACCACTGATAAAAGTGATCTCGCAGTATATCCGCCACAGAGACCACTTTTATCTTGAAGCGGAACAACGGTATTCCTCTTCAAAGTAGCGGCGTAAAACGTCCGTGGTCCAGAAGTAGTTAAGGGGAACCCCCACGCCGAAAAAACTGTGTGGAGGTCCCCTCAAAATCCATACCAGACCCCGCAAATCCCAGCCCCCCCCCCCCCCCCCATGTGAATGAGTATCTGGTACATTGTACCCCTACCCTTTCACCAAAAAAAAAAGTCAACATTGGAAGAAGAACGGGGGAGAAGACAGCGGAGAAGATCGGGCAAAAGAGTGTGAAGACAGCAGAAAAGACCCGGCAGAGGCCAGAAGACAGCGGACAGAGGGAGAAGAACCAGAGAGGGCTAGATGACATCAGCGGAGAAGACCCTGAAAGGGGAGAGGAACTGGCAGAGGCAGAAGACCTCAGCGGAGGAGGCAGAAGACATCGCCAGAAGAGGGAGAAGAGCTGGAGAGGGGAGAAGAAATTGGAAGAGACCCCGGAGCTGCCTAATAAATTACTTTAAAAACCTGTGTACTGTGTTTGTTTTATTTTTGCCACTTTTTTTTTTTTTTTTTTTTTTTTTTTTTTTTTTTTTAGGTGAATGGGTAGGGGTACAATGTAGCCCATACCCATTCAGATAGGGTGGGGGATCTGGGGACTCCCTTGTTAAAGGGGGAGTCCAGATTCCGATAAGCTCCCACCTGCAGACCCCGACAACCAATGGCCTGGGTTGACGGGAAGAGGCCCTTGTCCTCATCAACATGGGAACAAGGTGCTTTGAGTTTGGGGGGGGGGAACCCATGCCAGTTTTATAAAAATTTGGCGTGGCGTTCCCCTCCAAAGATGGATCAGTTAAGATGGCAATCTGACCTCAGTGATATTTAGTGGGCTCAAAGTCGGACCAAAGTAGTGCAGGGTCTACTTTGAAGTCGGCTCGACTTTAAGTTGTACTAATATGAACGGTAGTCATTGGAAATCGTGGGCAACTACTTGTCACAAGACTTTGCAGTCCAGTGTAAAAGAGGCATAAGGGTCCTTTCCCACAGGCGGTCCGATCAGGTCCACCTGTCAGTTTTTCAGGCGGACCTAATCGAACCCTCCATTCCCCCCATGTCAGCGGTGAAGTGTCTGCTGACACCGCCCGCTATATGATACGATCGTGTGCACCAAATCCAGACGGGTGTTGACCCTATTTTCCATTTTCCATCCGTCTGGAGGATTGGATTGGAAAAGATTGGGTGAAAACATACAGGTGGTCCGTTTTCACCCAATTTCCCCATAGGGGAGAGCAGGACTCTGTTCGTCTCTGCCCTGCACAGTGAGTGGAGACGGACCTACTGAGCAAGACCACCCATGTGAAAGGACCCTAAGGCTGTATTCACACACATGTGAATTGGATGCAGGTTTCCCCGCATCCAATTTGCATGACATGCGAGAGTGACCGGCTCTCAATGGAGCTGGTTCACACATGTCGGGGGCGGCCTCGGACCGGATTGAAAAAGGGTCCTGTGCTTTTTAAGGTCCAATTCAGGTGTGAAATTTGGATCTGATTCACACCAGAACTAGTGAACAGACACGCATCGGATCCCAAGCATGAACCTGCGGCCACACACATGTGAACCCAGCCTAAGGGGGATTTTTACTAAAACTAGTGCACACAGAATCTGGTATACCAATCGGCTTCTATCTTCAGCTTGTTCAAGTAAGCTTTGGCAATAAAACCTAGAAGCTGATTGGTTAAACTGCACAGCTGCACCAGATTCTATATGTGTCAGTTTTAGTAGACCTCCCGCTTAGAAAAAATGTCATATTGATGGGCAAAATACTAGTTGCATTGATAGCTAGGTCATCTGTAGTGGGATGTTGCCTTTGGAACAGGTCTATTGCATGTGAATTACTATAATCTATTGTTTGGCTTTCAGAGCAGGCCTCAGGACAGTGGAGGTCTGAGGGAACCCGGGCCAGTGCCTTAACTCTCTCACTGAAGTAATTCTACACTTTTAGGCAAAAAAAGCAAAACACTCCTTTAAATTAAAGTGTGCATGTTGTCATGGAGATAAAGTACTCTATTTTTCACCTTTTATAGAAGGCTTAATACATCCTGGTACTGATATTTAAGCGCTCAACGTTTCCTGTACACTAAAGGAATGCCGCCATTAGTTGTATGCAGTGAAATATTTGCTGTAGGGGTCTCCGTGACAGTCACAGCTGTGTCCCCGGCGAGTAATTCCAAAGATTTGGCTATCTCCTTGGTGAAGCCAGGATAGTAGGCCTCAGCTGCCATGGCAACGTGTCAACAAAAATGGCAGGAAAATGAACAAGCGAGTGAATTTATGTACTGAGCTGCTGTTGATTAAACAGACATCTAATTGCCCCATCTGTTACTGAACATGTCCAATCTATAAGGAATTTTTTTTTCCTGGGAGCGGAATGTATATTTGTAGATCAGATGTGACATGTGTGCGCCTACATAAGTACACAGATTTTCTGCATAGCTGCGCATTGTGCATTTTGCATCTGTGACAACGCTTTGTATGGAAATGCGAATCAGTGACAGTCAGTGGTGATGGTGTGTTTGCCTGTGTAGCAGGGTGTATGTATATCTCTTGTGTCTGTGTCCCGCTTGCAGGAAGTGTGTGGGATTAGGGAGTTCAGGGTCGTGGGAAGTGTGGGCTGCTCGGAGGTGACGGCTATATATAGTAACAGTGACATATCATTCCTGTCCCAGCCGCTCACACACAAGTCTATACTTGCATCTGCAAGCTAATGATATGCATTGGATACATTAAACATAATATATTTATATCCAAAATATACTTCTAATAAATATATAGCAATAGATGTAGCAGGCATTCTCAGGACCAATCAAGCAATTGACTTAGAATAGGACAAATCAAATAGCAGTTATATTACACTGACATTTTGCAAGTCACGTAACGCCTTTCTCAAGAGAAATATAACTATCATTTATTAGTTTTGCTCTTTTTTTTTTTTGGAAGTCTAGTGAATACTTACTATGCACAGGGCCGTCTTTAACGCAGGGCAAAAGGGGCAGCTGCCCCTGGCCCGGTCATTGTTATGGGGCCCAAAGCAGTTTCTCCTTGAGCCTGCACTGCCCGCAAATATTTGAGAAGTGGATCCGGCAGAGCCCAAGAAAATATTTGCACAGGGTCCAATTATTATGTAGCACTGACCCTCCGAAGGAGCGGCTGATTTTATTGGGCTTACTTTTACCTTCTTCACCTCGTATGCGTCTAGGGGTTTCCCGAGGTAGATGGCCCAAAAACTGCAGAGACTGACGACAGATCCACTTGAAGTGATTTTTATTTGCAGAAAATAGTTAAACAGTCTCTCAACATAGGATCAGAGTGTTTAGGTGAAAAGTCCAGGTACGCATCAAAGTCAGAATGAAGAATAGCTCTCTTATTTTGAATAAATCCAGAGAATAGCCATTCACAACTGGATCCTCACCCTAATTGGATAGTCCTTCTTTCACCAGGCCTAGCAGCCAACAGGGTGTTTGAGTCAGGAACAAGTCTCTGCCACAGATTTTGTTATAGAACATGTAAAGGAAACTTGAAAACTTGTAGAACACTCGTGTGGTACTAGTATCTTGCAGCCGGTCCGGCGATACTGCACGAGATTGGATTCACTTGGGTCCTTCAGCTTGTCCAGGCTCTTGTTGAGAAGCCAACCCTTGCGTGGCCTTCTCCCAAAGAGTCCTCCCCTGGATAACTTCACAGTCGCTGGGCCTCTCCACTAACCTAGACGGCACCAGACCACCTACGAATCCTTCTTTCAGTTTCCTCGCCTCGGGCTAGCCAGCCCCGAGAAGTAAAGTCGGGTGGATCCGCACCCCAGGCCATGAAAGTCCTGAGGGCTGGTCAGGAGGACCAGGACCATGCAGTCAGAACATACTTCTGGACTGGAACCCCGAAACACATGACATCCGACCCTTAAGTACCCCCTCCCAGAAGGCACAGCAAGAATGACCCTCCCACTGGGCTGGTTCAGAGAGAAAGTATCCTTAAAGCACCCAACTAGACTGTGTTTCCATACCTGCCAGAAGTGACAGCGCCCCCTATGACCAGGCAGAACACCCTTCAGTCCAGTCAGACTGATGCCGAGGTCAAAATTTAGAGTAATCAAACCCAAACCAAACTGCGGATTTAAGGGTAACATTAAATTTCAAAAACACATAGCGTGTGCTCTTCAGGAGCCGGCGCTACAATTATTATACAGGATTTATATAGCACCAACAGTTTGCACAGCGCTTTACAACATGAGGACAGAAAGTGCACTTACAATACAAATCAATACAGGAGGGATCAGAGGGCCCTGCTCTTTAGAGCTTACAATCTATAAGGGAAGGTCAAGTGGAAACAAAAGGTAATAACTGTAGGGGATGAGCTGATGGAGAAAATTAAAATATAGTTAAAGTGGAGGGCCACCCTGAAAAAAAAAAGCATTAATATTATTAAAATTAAAAAAAAAAAACATTTATAAAAAAAAAAAATTTTTTACCTGGTCAGAAATCGCTGTTGCTAGGCAGTCTTCCTAATCTGCCTTCTTCCTGCTCCTCTGTGATCTTCGGTCTTCTGGGTAATGGGGCACGCTGTGTTCTGGGAACCTAACACAGCGCGTTCCATTCACAAAGCGCCACCCGAATCGCGCATGAGCAGTAGGAAACGGGCAGTGAAGCCGCAAGGCTCCGCTGCCTGTTTCCCTTAGTACGAATGGCGGCGCTGGGACTCGAGAGCCGAGGGACATGTCGGCCTCGACGGCCGACATCACGGGCACCCTGGAGAGGTAAGTCTCCTTATTAAAAGTCAGCATCTACTTTTTTGTTTTTTAGCTGCTGACTTTAAAAAAATATTTTTATAGCTGAAACACCGCATTAAGTGTGGGTAGGGTAGGCTTCTCTGAAGAGAAGGTTTTCAGGGATTGTCTAAAAGCTAATAAAGGAGGAGATAAGCAGACAGTTAATGTTAAAGTGTAAGTACACCTTTACAGAAAAATCTGTAAGGTGACCTTACACAGGACCCCCTCCAGGAAATAGCAAAAAGCAAGACGCTGTGGTTAATACCAAGCAAAAAAAAAACCTTTATTAAAAGCCGCACAATTGCATGTCAAAAAGCACCAATCCACCAATGGATAGTAACACAGCAGGTTGAGACACCGACACCAGAGCCGATCAGCTGAAGGTAGACAATGGATGGCCAGATATGCAGCAGCAGGGGCTCCAAACACAAAACATCCAGCACTCCTTTGTTCAATCTAATGACAATTAGTCCATAGATAAACTCACTCAGAGTCTGTGGTATAGCTAATTATAGCAATAGTAGATAAATGGTGGAGGGGTGGATGAACAATCGATGAATGATGGATAATGAAGAGTAGATGAATGGAATGTGGCTCACCTCTGCAGCTCTGGTGCCCATGCTGACCCGTGTCCACAGCCAAAAGTGCTTACACTGGCACAAAAGCATCAGAAATGGACCACAGAGCAATGGAATGTGGGAAGAGATAGCACCAAGATGCAGTATGGGAAGACGGCAAGCTGGCAAAGGCAGTGTAATGCTTTGAGCATTATTCTGCTGGGAAACCTTGGGTCCTGCTATTCATTTGAATGTTATTTTAATTAATACATACCACCTTCCTAAACATTGTTACTGACCAAGTAAACCTCTTCATGGAAACAATATGCCCTGATGGCAGTGGTCTTTTTCAGCAGGATAATGTGCCCTGTCACACTGCAAAAATTGCTCAAAAATGGTTTGAGGAACACAACAAGAAGTCTGAGATGTTGATTTGGCCTCTAAGACCGCGTACACACGGGCGGATTGTCTGCCCAACTAAGTTGGTCAGACAATCCGACAGACAGTCCGTCCAAATTTTGAATGAACGGACTTGACCACACACGATGAACAGACAGTCCGCTGAAAACTTGCGCGATGACGTGTACAGCACGTATGACGGGACTAGAAAAACGACGTCCAATACACTGCAATGCAACCTTCGGCCGTGTAAATCCTTTCTGAGCATGCGCCATACTTAGTCCGTCCAACTTGCCTACACACGAGCGGACTGTCCGCTGAAACCAAGTTTGGACGGATAAAACCAAGTTTCAGCTGACAAAATTACGGAAATTCCGAAAGACAAAGTCCGTCAGACTGTCCGCTGAAAAAGTCCGCTGAAGCCCACACACGAGCGGATTGTCCGCTGAAACACGGTTCAGCGGACTAAGTTGGGCAGACAATCCGCCCGTGTGTACGCGGCCTAAGTTTTCCAGATCTTAATCCAAACCAGCATCTGTGGAAATTGCTGGAAAACAAGTCCTCACCTTGCAACTTACAGGACTTAAAAGACCTGCTGCTGACAGCTTAGTGCCAGATACCACAGCATACCTTCAGGGGTCTAGTGGAGTCCATGCATCAACAGGTTAGGGTTATGTCGGCAAAAGGGGGACCTACTCCATATTCGGTAGGTGGTCATAATGCTATGGATCAATGTGTGTATAAAAGGTAGAACTTTAACTTTGATTTAAAGCGGAGTTCCACCGAAAAGTGGAACTTCCATTCATTGTACCCCCCCCTCCCTCTGGTGTCACATTTGCCACCTTTCGGTGGGAGGGGGGACAGCATACCTGTCTTTTACAGGTATGCTTTCCCCACTTCTGGGAGCCTCAGCCTTAGGTATTAACGTCATGGCTCGGGCTCCTCCTCCCCCTGTCGCCAAGCCAGTAGGAGAGAGGAATGGAGCCTCGTGCATGTGCAGTAGGGTTCCCGTTGTGAAGCCGAAAGGCTACACTGCTGAGTTCCCTTACTCGCAATGGAGGTGGCAGCACCCGACAGCTGATGGAAACTTCAGCTGCGGTGCTGATATTGCTGAACTCTAGGACAGGTAAGTGTCCGATTTTTAAAAGTCAGCAGCTGCAGTATGTGCAACTGCTGGATTTTCATTTTTTGCAGTGGTGGGCAGACCTCCGCTTTTAACTTTACAAGTAAAATATCACTTTTTTTTTGTGGATTGGCATTTTATGTTGAGGCTCGGTTCACACTGCCGCGACTTGGAATCCGACTTGTGAGATCCCAAGTCACGGGACATGTGAAATCCCATGTTAGTCAATGATGGCTGTTTTAATTAGCACTACTGAAGTTGCTTCAAATTTAGAAAAAATTCCCGTACTAATTCAGAGCGACTTCTATCCTACTTATGCCCATAGACTTTAATGGAGATCGCCTCCAAGTCGATCCTCATCTATAGTGATGCGATTTGGATCTGACATTACAGGAAGATTACCTAGGCATTGCCTGAAAGTTGCTTATATGTAATTTTCCCATGTACAAATGATCTTTTTCATGTCCATATTTTCATAATTTTAACTTTGCAGGTGACCTTTTTAGTTGTGGCCATTTCCTGACCTTGAAAGAAAGGCATTTGTTTCTATGGAGTGATCTTTTTATATAACTTTTTGTTTTGAGCATGTGCTTTTACAAAATGTCCCTAATGTGGGAGACTGTTTTCATGGCAGCGGAACATTTTTTTTGTACAGATATGTAATATAAAGGGAGCCCCAAACTAGTTCCATTTGTTGTAGATGTTTTTTATTAACTTCATTATATTCTGTAATGTGGGATAACACTATCCACTTTGATGGGGGTAGAAGAATTGTTTAAAGAGCAAAAGAGAAAAGCCTCTTTGTGATGGATAAATGGATAGCACACAATGTGTATCATACGGGGAGAAACTGATTGTGTTATTTTAGTTAATTCAGGCAGCAATAGGATCAAGATGGTCCTTGGGACCTATTGTAAGAAGCCTATTGTAAGGCCCCTTGGTTTCTTTCTCCTGGTTGCCCATGCAAAAGTCCCTCTATAACAGAGTGGGTTTAAGAGATGATCCATGTCATGATGATGGACAGTCTGATCATCAGTCACATGATAGGTACAAGTGTTTCTTCCAGATGTGGAGTCCGTGGATCTTGTATATGAATTTAGCAAATTTCGAAACCTTCCTACAAAAAAAGGGCTCCCGTTTTAGTTCCTTATTTCTCTATGTCAATCTCTCCCTTTCTCTTAATTTCTATCTTACAACTGTTTATTGTTCCATGGGACCACCATGTGTCTAGGTACCTGTCCACAGGCTTATGATTTACATCCACTAGAGCAGGCGTGTCAAACTCAATTTCATCGTGGGCCGCATCAGCATTATGGTTGCCCTCAAAGAGCCGGTTGTATCTGTTTGACTATTTACATTTTATCCAGGGCTTTTTTTTCTCAGAGAATAGGTGCAGGAACTCAACCACCCGCCCTTCCCCAACCAAGCCATGTTGTGTGTGTGGCCAAATTGCATTAACAGTAGGAGGATCTTAATCACTTCCCACCTGGCCATTGCACATGTATGGCCTGGTGGGCTCTCTCTCCTTCTGAGTGGACATTCAGGAACGTCCCTCAGAAGGAGGGGGATCATGTGCAAGTGGTCCTATGCAGCCCCGATGTGCTCGTGTCACCCGGACACAGCGCATCTCAGATCGGTGGGAGGGCCCTGTGATTGGCCCTCCTGATCACATGATGGCCGTGTCCAATCACAGATGTCATGTGATGTAAACAGAGAGCCGGTTGCTAGGTGATCGGCTCTCCTCTCCTCACACATTAGTTGTCGGTGAGAAGAGGAGAGTGGATCGTTGCAGCCGGCTGGTGATCAGTGTGTATGAGCTGTTTTTTACAGCTTTTTACACACGGATCACCAGCATAGTAACACAGTGTAAAACACATGTCCCCACACATGTCCCCAAAAACACCTGCCCCCCACATATGTCCCAGTAAAATCACTTGTCCCAATGATTATCTGCACATATATGACTGTGATCACCTGTGCACATCTGTACGTGATCATTTGCGTACATCTGTCCGTGATCACATAAACCAATTATAATACACTTAACTGGATTTTTTTTTCCCCAAAGACATGTCTTTGGTAAAAAAAATAATCCAGTTAAGTGTATAATAAATTTAAGCCAATACATTTTGGCTTAAATATATGACAAAATTCAATTTTATTGGATTGCTTTTAAAATAAAATAAAGAAAATATTATTTTTTCCTAATTTCTGCTCTTTTTTCACTTATATCGCAAAAAACGGAGTCGTGAATAAATACCAGCAAAAGAAAGCTCTATTTGCACAAAATGATAAAAATTTCATTAGGGTACAGTGTAGCATGACCGCGCAATTGTCATTGAAAATGTGAGAGTGCTGAAAGCTGAAAATTGGCCTGGGAAGGAAGGGGGGGAAAGTACCCGGTATTGATGTGGTTAGAGGGGCATTAAAGAACAGGAGTGCGTTATGTGCGAAGTTCAGGGATGCAACATGTACAGAGTGCAGTTTCAGGGGTACTCTATTCAGAGTGCAGAGTTCAGGGGTGTGGTACATCCTGAGTGCAGAGTTCAGCTCCCTTTCACAGGCTGTACTCATCTCACTTCCACCCCTCCTTGGCTCTGAGCTCTGTACACATCTCCTTCCACAGCCCTCATCTCTCCAACCCACGAAGTTTTCACGCATTCACCTATCTGTCTTGGCTCTAGTACCTCTAGGCAGTGTAGGCGGCTCCATCTATCTCACTTTCAGGAAGATCATTGGTCAGCATCTCTGCACCTGGGGACAGATGGGGATTCACAGTGCAGATTACCACATGATGCCCCATCCCACACTTCACCTACACCTGCATCTCCCTTGTCCCCGTAAATACAGAAGGCTTCTGTGTTTGCAAGTGACAGCTGGGAGCAGAGTGCGAGAGCCAGAGGTGGTGGAACTAAGTTCCGCCACTTTCTGGCTGAAGAAAAACCCTGGATGCAAAGGCCACATGAAATGGCCTGGAGGGCCGGACTGTACTTGGATGTCTTGTAGTTGACTTCTGATTTATCTTTTTATACTTTCTTGTAGGGGTGCAACGGATCGTCACTGATCCGTGATCCAAGCAGGTCAACCTGTTCGGATCGGCACACCCCGCGATCCGTGGAGCACTCCGCTGCCTCGGCCAACTTGGTACACCCGGCGGCCGTTTACAATGTGATTGCTCCGTCAAATGACGGAGTGATCAGTTGTAAACAAACTGGCGCCATCTCTCCCCTCTGTGTACTGATCTGTACAGTGGAGGGGAGAGATCGAATGGAAACAGCGCTGTGGGCTGGATCTGTAGTGCCCACCGCGCTGCTCTGTGACAATTGCAGTCGCATCCATCCATGATCCCTCAATGCAATGCCCTGCCAATACTCTGCAATACCCAGCCATACTCTGCAATACCCAGCCATACTCTGCCAATACTCTGCCAATACTCTGCCTTACTCTGCCATACTGTGCCATACTCTGCAATACCCAGCCATACTCTGCAATACCCAGCCATACTCTGCAATACCCAGCCATACTCTGCAATACCCAGCCATACTCTGCCCTACCCAGCCATACTCTGCCCTACCCAGCCATACTCTGCCCTACCCAGCCATACTCTGCCCTACCCAGCCATACTCTGCCCTACCCAGCCATACTCTGCCCTACCCAGCCATACTCTGCCATACCCAGCCATACTCTGCCATACCCAGCCATACTCTGCCATACCCAGCCAAACTCTGCCATACCCTGCCATACCCAGCCATACCCTGCAATACTCGGTGACATCCAGCCATACTCTGCAATACTCTGTAATACCCAGCCATACCCGGTGATACCCAGCTGTACCCAGCCAATATTACAGTGGGGGAGATGTCCATTACAGTGGGGGAGATGACGTGGATATTACAGTGGGGGAGATGACATGGATATTACAGTGGGGACTATATGGTGGAATTTTCACAGGTTTTTGCAAATTCAATTATTTGCTGATCTGAAAAATGATCCGATCCGTGACTCTGATCCGAGGAATGATCCGATCCGTGAGTTTTTTGATCCATTGCACCCCTACTTTCTTGTATTCAAATTGAACTTTATTATGGAAAAAAAAGTTCCTGGCCAGGGTTGCAACTAGACATTACATAAGGACAATTATAGACAACTGTTCATCCGGCAGTTTTTAATCTAGCCAAGCCTTCCAGACAAAAACTGCCAGCAACATCTTCTACCTACTGTTTTATAGATTAGACTTTCATAAATGCATAATGTTCCCAAACATTTTTGGACACTTGATTATCACACCTACACTTTATACCAAAAGTAGATAGATACCCCTCCAAATTATTAAGTTCATGTGTTTCCACTGAAGGGTACTGTTAATGCTACAGCATACAAAGTTATTTAAGACAATCACTCTCTTCAAACCACAGTTTGGGGAAGGCCTTATTCTGTTTCAGCATGACTATGTCTCTGTTCACAAACCCCGAGACATAGTTTGACAAGTCCCGTGTGGAGGAACTCAGTTGGCCTTTTGAATGAATTGGAATCCCAATTGTAAGCAAGAACTTCTCATCCAAGATTATTAGCACCTGACTTTTTTTGACTGAATGGGCACCAATTCCCACACGCACACTCCAAAATCTTATAGAAAGCCTTCCCAGAAGACTACTTTAGCAGAGAATGGGGAGGACACAACTCCCATATTTTAACGCCAATTGCTTTGGGCATATAGGAGTGATGTCTACAACCATTTAGACGTATAGTGTGATTCTGACCCTAATGCCGCGTACACAGGACCTGACTTTTTGACAGCAAAGGTCAGACGGAACGAGTCCGTCGGACAATTCGATTGTGTGTGGGCTCCATCAGACCTTTGCTTGCCAAAAATCTGGCGGACTTTAGAAATAGAACATGTTTTAAATGTTCCCACCGCCGGAACTCTGCCGGGCCGAGAAATCCATTCGTGTGTATGCTAGTCCGACGGACAAAAACCAACGCTAGGGCAGCTACTGGCTACTGGCTATGAACTTCCTTATTCTAGTCCGGTCGTACGTCATCACGTTAGAATCTGTCGGACTTTGGTGTGATTGTGTGTGTCCAAGTCCGTTCATTCGGAAAGTCCACCGAAAGTCCGTCAGGAAGACCGTCGTACCTAGTGCGTCGAAAAGTCCGGTCGTGTGTACGCGGTATAAGGCACTGATTTACTAAAACTGGAGAGTGCGAAATCTGGTGCAGCTTTGCATAGAAACCAGTCAGCTTCCATTTTTTTTTTTTTTTCGCAAAAGCATAAAGTGTTACTAAACCCAGGACCCTGCATTCACTATATCTGGTCTCACACAGTACCTGGAAATGCAATTATTTTAGTAAATATAGACACTAAATACCTTTTCTAATCAGCAGTATATAGCAGTCTTCTGACATTGATCAGTGCCTGATTAAAGCCTGTAGGAGTTTTCATACTGCACTGTCCTATCAGTATGCACGACCCCTAACCCTCTGTCTGGACAGTGCTGATTGGCCCAGTGCTGATTGGCCCTGTGCTGATCACATGCACTCTCCCAAGAAAAAACAAAACTCTAGCAATACACACCAAACTGAGCTTGTGCAGACTGTCTCTACTAACTGTCTTTTTTGGACATGTTTTGGAGACAATGCAAAAAGGGGAGGATGTGTGCATAAAGGATCAAACAGCCTTTTACACAATGCAGAGGATTTACCCCCTTTAGGCTCCACAGTGAGTATAACAAGGCATGCTTTACTGCATATGCAGACTGATTTTACTGCTTTGGGTTTAGTAAGACTTTAATTAAACAAGCTGAAGTTAGAAGCTGATTAGCTACCTCGCACAACTGCACCAAATTTTGCGCTCTCCAGTTTTAGTAAATCAACCCTAAATGTCTGTATACAATGGAGAAAAGAGCATTCAAAGTTAGCATTTATAAGAACGTATTTTATACATATAGATTTTCACATAAACTATAACAGGTGACTAGGACTAATGCTCTTCAACAGCTAGAACCATTTTGTTATTTGTGTTCTACTGATGTGACCAGTTCCATATACTGCTCATCTTTATGCGTCAGAGCATGCTGGAACATTTAGTCTTTGACATCTATAGGGCCGTGGGATGTATACAATTGTCTTAGTAAATGGGCAGGCTGCTTTTGCTCTGCTACTTCAATGTACCTCCACTTCCCTAAGGTGACAACAGTATCTGGTTATACTGGTTGGGTATCCTTGTAGGTAAGAATACATTCTGTGGAAGCAGTAGAGATATATGTAGCTGTTCTTTTAGATGTGGGCACGCTGCATTTTGGGATCAGTAAAAAAAACTAGCAAGTTAAAGCGGAGTTCCACCCATATGAAAGTCAGCAGCTACAAAAAGTGTAGCTGCTGACTTTTAATAATCAGACACTTACCTGTCCCATGGTCCAGCGATGTGGGTGAACGAATCCCCGCTTCTCTCCCACTTCTCTCCGCGGCGCCGGCATTGTGACTGTGGGCGTCTGGCTGTGGCTTCACAGCTGGGCACGCACTGCGCATGCGTGAGCCGTTTCATGCTGTGATTGGCCGGACACGTCACAGGTCCCAGAAGATTCCACGGAGGGAGGGGTGAACTTCCTTCCAGTGCCGTGGAGCCCCAGGAGGAAGTGGGAGCTGGATACCTCTAAAAAGGGGGTATCCGCTCCCCTCACCAAAAAAAATGACATGCCAAATGTGGCATGTCATGGAACTTCACTTAAAGCGGAAGTTCCATTTTTGGGTGGAATGCCACTTTAAAAATAGTCAGTTTTTTTGGAATTGATGGGAGGAACTGATATCTAGACTTCTCTAAGGTCATGTTGGTATTTGCTAGGCATAGCTTTTCTTGTTGAGGCTCCATAGGCTTCTAGGCTGCATTAACATTGTTGGTTCATAAAATGTCTGCCTACACTTCACAATAGTGAAGTAGACACAGAGACAGTTTTTGGAGATTGATCCAGCCGTATGACCAAGGTACTGATTGGTTAGTTTCTGTTACCACAGGGGGTATAAAAAAGAATACCCCCCCCCCCCCCTTTTTTTAAATAATCAAATTTTGTTGCTTTGCAGCCTGAAATAAAGACAGACGTTTTTTTGTTTTTTTTTATCCATCTGGATTTACTTTGTTTGAAAAAGGGTCATCCCTTTGTGTCAGTATTTTGTTTTATCTTTTGCTTTAATTACAGCCTTTAGACCAGTGATGGCGAACCTCGACACCCCAGATGTTTGGAACTACATTTCCCATGATGCTCAGCTACACTGCAGAGTGCATGATCATCATGAGAAATGTAGTTCCAAAACATCTGGGGTGCCAAGGTTCAGCATTACTGCTTTAGTCTGTTGGGATTTGTCTCTACTAACTTTACACATCTAGACTTTGCAATATTTGCCCACTCTTCTTTACAGAACTCCTCAAGTTCAGTTAAATAAATGTTGACGTTTGTGGACTGCAGTCTTCAAGCCATTCCACAGGCCATTCAAGAAACTTTTACCCTTTTCTCCTTCAACCAGTGAGTGGTCATTTTTGCTGTGTTCTTTGGCCATTGTCATGTTGGAAGGTAAACCTTCTTTCCATTGACAACTTTCTGGCAGAGGGCAGCAGTTTTTCTTTAAGAATTTGACGGTATTTTGCCCCATCCATTTTTCCTTCTATCCTGACAAGTGCTCCAGTCCCTGCTGCAGAGAAACGCGCCCATAACCGGATATTACCACCTCCATGCTTTACTGTAGGAATGGTGGTGTTTGGATGGTGAGCTGTATTGGATTTCTGCCAGACATGAAATTTAGTGTTGAGGTAACATAATTACATTTTAGTGTCATCTGACAAGAACACCTTTTCCATGTGACCTCAGAATCTTCAAGGTGCGTTTTGGCATAGCTCAGGAGTGACTTCATTTGGCCTTTCTTGAGGAGTGTCTTTTTTCTTGCAACCCTCCCATACAAGCCACATTTGTGGAGAATTTGTGATATTGTTGTCACATGCACACAATGACCACTCTTTGTCATAAATTCCAGCAACTGCTCCAGAGTTTCTGTGGACCTCTTGGTAGCTTCTCTGACCAGTTTCCTCCTGGTTCTTTCATCCAATTTGGAGTGACGTTCTGATCCAGGGAGGATCTGTGTTGTACAAAATACCTTCCATTTCTTAATAATAGACTTCACTGTGCTTCTAGGCATTGATAAAGCCTTTGTTGCACCCATCTCCTGGCTTGTGCCTGTCCACAACTTTATCTGGAGATCTTTTGACAGTGCCTTGCCACCTATGGTTGATTTTTTTGCCTCAGTTGCACTATCAGGGACTGAAATGCTCCAAGGAAAGCTCTTTTCATGCTGAGCTAATCAAAATGACCACGGCTGATCACAGGTGAAAGTCAAATGGCTTTGTGCCATTGAGAAGGTGATAAGTTACTCCGGATTTACTTTACAAGTTATTTTTAGGAGGGGGTGATCCTTTTTCCAACTAAGTGTTCACACCAGACGCAGTTCCGTTCAGTTCTGTGCACTTTTTTGTGCACAGAATGCATGCACAGTGTTTTCCATGTATTCCAATGGCTCTAGTTCACACCATGCAGTTAGTTTCTGCACCGGAAACTGACTGCATGGTGTGAACTAGGGCCATTGGAGTACATGGAAAACACTGTGCATTCATTTTTAGTGCAGAAAAAAAGCGCACGTAACTGCATCTTGTGTGAACTAGCACTAGTGATTCTGCTTTTGAATTTATATTCTTTTTTTCTGACATGTTGGTGTTATATCTTTCACTTGGATGTTATAAGTTGACTAAATACAGCTGAATAAAACAAAAACTGGGCCTGTCTTCATTTCAGGTTGCAGGGCATCAAAATGTGATTATTTTAAAAGGTAGTGATTCTTTTCTATACCCACTGTATATAGTGGGATCTATAGGGCTAGATAAAAAATGTTAGCTTATTCTTACCTCCTTTACTCTGTTACGGATATTTTGATGTTGGCACATATACTTTTCACCTTGCATTTTGCAAAAATATGACATATGTGCACAATGCTTTATGGATTATAGGTTAAATACTCAAGTGTATACAAGGTAGAATTGAAATGTAAACTGTGTGAGCGTCAGCTGTGCCTGGATACAGAGGACTGGCGTGTGTCAGCTCAGTGTGGGTCGGTGGTAGTGCCAGCTTAATACCCCCTGGCACATGTAAAGCAGCGTGTCATGTATACTTCAGTCACGCCAGACGGCAGCGGCAGAAGTGGATAGAGTGCGTGTGAGCAATTTGTGGGGATCACATTACAGAAGTTGAGGACCTACAGTTGGCTCAGCATGGGGTCACATTGAGTGACAATACAATTTGTGGTTGACTGAAATGTGCCTAGAGTAAAGTGACAGGTTCAGCCCTGGCTCAAGTCACACTAGGAAGCAGCAGGTTCCTAACCTGTACTGTTTAAATGGATTATGTTGGCTAATGTATTGTAAAAAGCTGAAACGTTGTATACTGCTCATCGAGATTCTCTTAATAAAATGTGGGACATGAATGTTAAAGGAAGCCTGTACTGGAGAAGTGAAGAAACTCTCATAGCTGACCTCCCCTTCTGAAAATTATTATTAATATTATAGAGGATTAATATAGCGCCGACAGTTTGCTTATCGCCTTACAAAGGGGGGGCAGTACAATTACAATACAGTTCAGTACAGTAGGAACAGGAGGGCCCTGCTAATGGAGCTTACAATCTAAAGGGAGGGGAAGGTGGTACAAAGGGTATTAGCTGCGGGGATGATCTGAAAGTGACTGTGGTACAGTTCTTAGGTGGAGGCTTCTCTGAATACATTTCCAGTAAGGATGGGCATAGGCGTGTTGGCAACGCCACGTGCCACGCCTGCCAGAAAGCTGGCACTCCACAGTGCTAATCGCAGGTAGTGAGACATTTCATGATCCGCGGCTGCGCAGATCGGGAAACATCTCACTGACCGGGATTAGCACTGCGCAGTGTCCACTTCCTGGCGGGTGCGGGCACACGGAGTTGCGAACACGCCTGAGCCCATCCTTCATTTACAGGGATCTAGAGGCGGCGGACAGGGTAGGGGCTGACTGGACATACTGGGGCAGGGAGATCCAGAGGACGGGAGAGGCTCTAGAGAAGTCCTGGAGGCAAGGGTGGGAGGAGGTAACAAGGTTAGTAGGATGCAGAAGGTTTTGGGAGGCACGGAGAGGATGATTTGGATGATATCTGCAGATGAGGTTGTTAATGTAGCTGGGGGTGATGTCGTGGTCAGTACTTTGAATTTTTTACGGCGGGGTAGGGGAAGCCAGTGTATGGATTGGATTGGCAGAGAGGGGCAGCAGTCACGGATTGGTTAGTAAGGTGTTTTAGTCTAGCAGCAGCATTGATAATATACTGACGGGGGGATAGCCTGTGTAAAGGTAGGCCAGTAAGGGGAGTTGCAGTAATCAAGATGGGAAATAACCAAGGAGAAGAATAAGTTGTTTTGTGGTGTTAGTCGGGAAGGGGCAAATTCTGAAAATTTTGCGTAGGTTAAGGTGGCAACATTTAGCCAGTGATTGGATGTGGGGGCTAAAGGAGAGGTCAGAGTCCAGTATTACACATAGCACCATTGTGTGTGTGGAGGGACCAATGATTGTGTCGTTGATCTCGATGGTAAAGAGGGAGGAGGAAATATTACAAGCTCAGTTTTAGAAAGATTGAGTTTGAAGAAGTAGTGTGACATCCATACTGGAGGATATTGAGTGGGTGAGTTGAGGAGTGGAGAGATATATCTGGGTGTCGTGAGCATAGAGGTGGTATTGGAAACCATGTGAGGTTATCAACTTGCCCATGGAAGAGGTAAAGAAAGAATAGGGGTGGCCCCAGGATGGAGTCTTGGAGTACCCCAACAGAAAGAGGACCGGAAAATACTAGATGTCTGGCTGCCATGCTGATCCAATGGCTTAGTACATGCTCTTTCCCTGACAGGTGTGCAGGAGTTTTGGCTTGACTCTGACACTCTTGCTCTAATTGCTTGTTCTGGCTCAGTGAATCAAAAAGTATTAAAGCCACAGAGGAGCAACTAGCATTTTCAGAAGGTGACGTGAACAATGGCAGCCTCCATTTTCTTGTCTTTACATGTTTCCTTTAGTGGTCAGTTCACTCAAACTGTTCTATTGGGTTCTGTTAGATGCAAGAAAATTGAACCACTGAATGGTCTGCATATCTCTCATGAACTTCATTGCGGAGATCTCTACACTTCTCATGTCGCCATACCTACCAAAGTCACTAGAGCTGAAGCTTGGCTTAAAAACCAAATCCCTACAACTTTTTAGTATATCACTTCCTTGTAAATGGGGTATGTCCTACATCGTGCAGGCAGTTGGCTCAAGTAGGAATCTTCACTGCAGGGATGCCCCGTCCCCTTCCTGAACATCTGGTGCTGCTATGGTATGGTTTAGCTTTGTGTCTTTAGGCAGAACAGCAGAACGGATGATGCAACAGGGACAAGGCCAGTGGAGTCACCAGTATATAGGAATCCAGTGGGTAACTTAAGCCGGCCGTACGCTGTTCAAATGTTGTCAGTTTCCTGCTGAATTGGACAAAATTAGATCATTGGGTGGCCCTGCTGGCACCACCCATTTTTAAAAACTTAAAGTGCTTTGTAAATCTCAGACATGAAATACAAACAAAGCATATTCCTCTATAGTGTGTCCTTATCTCAAGTAAGAGTACAGTAATGCCCCCTACACACGATCGGACATTCTGACAACAAAATCCATGTTTTTTTTTCCGACGGATGTTGGCTCAAATTTTTCTTGCATACACATGGCCACACAAAGTTGGTCGTAAATTGCGAACATCAAGAACACGGTGACATACAACACGTACGATGAGCCGAGAAAAATTAAGTTCAATAGCCAGTGCGGCTCTTCTGCTTGATTCCGAGCATGCGAGGAACTTTGTGCGTCGGAATTGTGTACACACAATCGGAATTTCCGACAAACGGATTTTGTTGTCAGAAAATTTGAGATCCAGATCTCAAATTTTGTGTGTAGGTGTCATGGTTATGCAGTGATCTTCCTGTGTTTGCTTACCTTCCCCCATGTCTTCAGACTAAGAAGCCAGCCACTTCCACCTGGGGTTTTTTATAACCTCTCCTCTAAGCATGGCTCCACCCCAGGCCCTATTAGGGAGCCCTATATTAACCTGTGCACTGCAGGCCTCAGTGCTGATCAACCATTGTGTATTAGCTTCCTGTTTCCTGCCGTGTCCTCTGCTACTGTTTTCCGTTACCGTCTTTGGCGTGTCTTGACTATCCCTGCTTGCCTGTGACCCTGACCTTTTGGCGTGTACCCGACTATCCTTGTCTGCTTGTGGCCCCGACCTTGGCTTTGTCCCTCACCATCCCTATCCTCCTGTTGCCTACTGTGGGTGTGAGCTGGGGGACCCTGGGGGTCGCGACCTGGAGCCAGTTGCAGCCAAGTCCATCCTCACCACTGGAGGCTCTGGTGAACACCTGCTGGCTCTTAGACTCCGTGCCCCAGGGAATCTCACGCTCTATCCCCAGTGGGATCTGTCCCCCGTCTGCAGCAGTCAGCTGTAGGGTCCACAACCTTGCGGTGCACTCCGGATCCCTACGGTGTGCACCTGTCACTTCGCCTCAAGGTGACCTGACAGTAGGAAATTCCGATGGAGCCTACACACGGTCGGAATTTCCGACAAAAAGCTCCCATCGAACATTTTCCATCTGAAAATCCAGCCATGTGTACGGGCATAAGAGTAATTTCTGATACCAGTCACTTCACTGGGTGTATGTAAGGGTTTACAGCCACTTTAAACCTGTATTTTTTTTGGGCCCAATTAAGGTGTTTTAGGAAAATACCTCATTATAGCCACAGTGAAGTGTATAACATTTTTCCACTCTATTAAAAATATGTCTTTGTTGCTTTCCCTGTCCACATTGAATGGATGCCCCATCACTTTCTGTTCTTTTTGACTCCCTGTTTCTAGTGCAGGCATACACCATAGTAAAAACCTGCCAGAGGTTCTGCCCGCTATATCCAAAACAGTAAAAAAAAAAATGTTGGGGCTGAAGTTAGGCCTTGTTCACATGGGGCGTACATAATCAGATGCCCGTGGAGGGTTATGTTTACCTGCATGAGGATGTACGGGTATTCTGTGATTCCTCATGTCGGCAGTTCTGTTGCTGTCAATTGAGATGCAGTGACTGCATGGATACAGCTGCTTCTCCCAAAGTGACATCTTGTATGGGTGCGCAGCCCTGATAGCATGTTGTATGTGTTTGGGGTTGTGCACCCATACCTGGATGGATGTTACATTTGGAGCAGCGGCTGTGTCCGTGCAGCTGCTGTGCACCAATTGACAGCAATGAGACTGTATGAGGTTGTATGGAACACATGTGCATCCCAGTGCGTGTGTACGGTTATTTCTGCCCTGTGTGAATGAGGCCTTAGCCTTTATGGATAGTATCAGTTGCTATTGTTTTGTCATTCCAATTTGTGGTTCTTGCTAAGTGTCACTGCCATCTCTGCGAATGTTTCCCAACAGTTGCACCCTTTCAATTATTATGTCCTGTCCACCAAAATGGCCCTGAAACACACAGCTGTCCATTGTAGAAACCTAAGCTCTTGTACACACTGTCGGAGATTCCGACAGAATGTGTCCGATCGGACCGTTTTGTCGGATGTTCCGACTGTGTGTGGTCTCCATCGGACTGTTTCCGTCAGAGTATCCGACGGACCAAGTTTTCTAACTTGTTAGTAAAATTTTCTGACAAAATGCTCCGATCCGACATACTCCGATCATGTGTAGAGAATTCTGATCGGACAAAGTGCCACGCATGCTCAGATCAAATTCCTACATCAAAGCTATTGGCTACTAGCCTGAACATAGTCCCGTCGTAACGAAATAACATCATCACGTTCTGAACGATCGGATTTTCCAACAACTTTGTCCGACCGTGTGTATGCAACAGTTTCGGACAAAATCTGACGGATTTGGTTGTCGGAATGTCTGACTGTCACGTACCTTACAGCGGAGTCAGACTGCTGAGGATGGCCTCTCGCACGGTTCCGGTCTCCACGCCCCTGGAGATGAGAACAGGGAGCGTGAGGACAACGAAAGGGTGCAGGTGCCTGCAGGTGGAAGTTGAAGACCTTGGAGACGCTGGGTCCTCACGGGAGAAGAGGTGTAGACTGGTCACGGAGGTAGGCAGCGGAAGTCCAGCAGGTGTGCAGGAAGCACTACGTGTCTGTAACAGGCAAGGTCGGCAACTGGCGGGCAATGCGGTACAAGTACAGGAGGCAGGTGCGTAGTCAAGGACGAGCAAGGGTCTGGTAACGTGCTAGCAAATGAGGTACAGAATCAGGAGGCAAGCCAAAGTCGAAAGTCCAAGCCGAGGTCAAAGGTAGTCCAGGAGATCTAAACACGAGGTATTCAAGGAGTGGGTAGCAGGAACAAGGTCACAGGAACAAGGATCACAGGAACAAGGATCACAGGAACAAGGTCACAGGAACAACGATCAGGTCTTTCAGGAGTAGCTGAAGACGATCCAGCATTGGTGTCAGGCCATGATCCTGTTTATATAGAGGGAAGTGAGCCAGGATTGGTGGAAGTGGCCGTCCGTGCGTGACTACGTACACACGTTCAGTTTGCGCGGGTGCCTTCGTGTGTTCGGATTGGCGTACGTCCACGTGTTCGGATTAGCATACGTCCGTTCGTCCCGGAACTCGTACGTCTGACGGGGACACCGCGCATGGCGCCTGGAACGAAGGGGAACTGCTGCTATACGGGGACAGGCATACGTACGGTGAGTTCCCTGACACCGACTGTGTGTACAAGGGCTAAGACTTATTCGAGCAACCAAACGAGGACTGTGCAGTAAAGACAGACCTCTTAAAATACCTGATGAAACCCACCACTGAAGACTTCACTGTTTTAGGAAGGCTTTCCACTGGATTTTGTAATGTGTATGTGGGGATTTGTGCCCACTTAGCCAAAAGAGAATTTCTTAGGTCAGGTATCGATGTTGTATGAGAAGACCTGACTTGCAATTTATCCCAATGGTGTTCAGTAGGGTTGAGGTCAGGGCTCAGTGCAGACCACACAAGTTCTTCCACACTAAACTCGTCAAACCAAAGGGGAGATTTGTTAAAACTTGAATGTGAAAAATCTGGGGCAGCTCTGCATAGAAACCAATTGGCTTCCAGGTTTTATTGTCAAAGCTTAAAGGGTTAGTTCACCTTTACAAAAAAGCTGCCTATGCAGATAAGAGGATCTGTAAATGAAAATAAATGGAGCAGATCTGACTTAAGTTGAATAATGCCCTTGCAAGAGGTGTTGGCCATTTACATGCCTCATGAAACCTAACTGGAATACTCCCAGGACATTGCTAAGTGAGGCCTAGTCATTACTGCTTACCTCCACCATTACAGGAGTGAGCTTTTTTCCTGACTCAAACCCCTTTACATTCCTTTCTCTCTCTCCTGATGTAGCATTTGAGAACTCACTCCTGTAATGGAGGAGGGGAGCAGTAAGCACTAGTCCTCACTAGGCAATGTCCTGGGAGTATTCCAGTCAAGCTTTTTGAGGTACATAAATGGCCCATGCCTATAGCAAGGGTATTAAGCTGCACATACACTGTTCAAATCTCGTCCGGTTCAGCAGGAACCAGCCGAAATTTGAACCATTAATGGGCTGGCCGATTGATCAACTTGGGTACAAACAGCCTTTAGGATTCTCTTGCGATTATCACTAACAGCTGCTATAGCCACTAGCAATAATCACTGTCTTCTCCCGACGGGGACAGCTATATTGGCTACCATGCACAGCTGCACCAGACAGCGGTGCCCATCTTCGGGCAAATATCTCCTAAACCGTATAGGTTTGGGAGATATTTCTTGGACCTACAGGTAAGCCTTAATCTAGGCTTACCTGTAGGTCAAAGTGGTTTGTAAGGGTTTACAACCACTTTAAGGTGGCAGCATTAACAGGCCACTGATTTTTAAAGTTTTGTTTAGGCTGATGAGTAACATATTAGTATTTCATGTCTTTTAATGGGAATACAGAGCCCTTGGAGCAACCCCATTAAGTTATGGGAAGAGCTTTCAAACCCAATGAAGATTATACAGTATTGCCCTTGGGAATTGATACCAGGATTCAAGCACCACAAGGTTAGAGTGTCAATCACTGAGAATCCATGCTGCTCAGTCATTAGGCTGTGAAGAGTTGCTCAATGTTGAGGGTTTAGCATGTCGGTTGAACATCCCTGTAAAAGGGTGTGTGTGTGTGCGTGTGTGTATATATGTATAATGTGTGTGTGTGTGTGTGTGTGTGTATATATATATATATATATATATATATATATATATATATATATATAAAATCTTTTTTTTTTTTGCTCTTTTTCTGTATTAACGTTGTCTTGCTTTCTTTCAGGATGCCCAGGGGCATGACAACAATAAAGACTCTCGAGTGCTGTGGACAAATTCCAACAACCATCTGGTAACATCTGGATTTAACCAGGTAGAGTGTTCCCCGAGGGCTCACTATCTTGCTGTCATCTCCTTTCTTTCTTTGTGTTAATGCTAGACGTTCCATGAAATATACTGCTCCCTGCAGTGTTGTAGTGGTACCTTGCCCATATTTGCCATACATTTGTTCTCAATAAAGTAAAGTAAAATAAAGTATCCTTGAAGCAGCCCCTAACAATGATCTCTCCTCTGCCTCAATATTGGACACCTAACCCCTGAATCAAGTTCTTATAGCCCTAATACTAAACATCTATAGCTGAACTAAACCCATCGGTTTAAGGCCCCTTTCACATGGACAGACCGTATGTCCGTTTTTCATTCATCCGTTTTCGGATGAAAAACGGACACACATGTATCCCTATGGGATAGCGGATGTTAGCGGGTGAACATACGCTGACATCCGTCTCCGCTATGCTCTGTTTATGTTTTACTTTTCCATCTGTCTGCAGATCGGATTGGATGAAAACGGTCTCTACGGTCAGTCTTCATCCGATCCCCCATAGAGGAGAGCGGCGATCTGACAGGTCCGTCCCTGCACAGTGTGCAGAGACAGACCTGTCATCTGCCTGCTCAGCGGGGATCGATGGAGCGATCCCCCTCTGAGCAAAGCTGAGTCCGTACATGGACATGTCCGTGTGAAAAGGCCCTAACAGTTATATTTCCGGCATGCTGAGAATGCTGTCACATTGGCTTGTGCTCTCAACCAGATTGTCAAGCCATCAAATGGCTGGAGTCATAACTGATCACATGTGCAGCAGAATGGCAGTTACAGATCAAATAGAGGCCAAGATGGCAGCTTCCTCTCCTGAAAAGGATAGGAAGGTTTAGTTCCGCTTTAACCCGCAACTGACACTCCTGTGTCAATTGATGGTCCCTGTCTCTAAGGCCCCTTTCACACTGGGGCGGTGCGGCCGTCGGCGGCAAATCGCTGATATTTTTAGCGCCGCTTTACCGTCGATTTAGCGGCAGTCTGCGGCCGCTAGCAGGGTGGTTTTAACCCCCGCTAGCGGCAGAAAAAGGGTTAAAACCGCCTGCAAAGCCCCGCTGCATCGGCGCTTTGTTGGCGGTATAGCCGAGCTGTCCCATTGATTTTAATGGGTAGGAGCAGTGAATACACCGCTCCTTTCACCGCTCCAAAGATGTAGCTAGCGCACCGCTCCAGTGTGAAAGCCCTCGGGCGCTACACAGGCGCTATTTTTAGCGCTGTAGTGCCTGAAAACTGCCCCAGTGTGAAAGGGGCCTAATGAAGAAGAAGCTCTGAAAAAAAGCTATCCATATTCCGAACATTTTGTAAGTACTGACATTTTATCTCATTCTGTCATCTCTCTCATTAGGTCAGGGAGAGAGAGCTGCTGCTTTGGGATCTTCGTAGTTTCAGCCGACCTGTGACTTCTTTCTCACTGGATGCCTCCTCAGGGTAGGAATATGTCTTCTAATTAATAATACAGGAAACCTGTAATGGAAGAAACCTGGAGGTAGCCATTTCTGAGCTCTACTATTGATAATGCAAGTTGCTTTTGACTCTCCTTTTTAAATCATTGACCTGGAACCAGCATTAAAATAAGGCCTTTTGACTTTTCTCTGGCTTCCCTGTGCTGCATAGTTGTTCTGAGTCAGCCATTCAGAAAGTATTGAAGACAGCTGGTTGGTATAACAGCCAGGCAACTATCATTTTCAGAAGGGGGTCAGCAGTGGTTGTCCCCATATTTTTTTCATTGCAGGTTTACATTGATCATATTGCTGAATTATAGTATTTTAGAGATTTCGTGATCCATTTTGAGCAGCAAAATAACATGAAACCAAACGCTGTTTAATGCTGGATCCCCCAGCAGTCACCTTTCCTCTGCTCCCCCACCACTTTGCTCAGCCACTGAGAGCAAAGGAGATTTCTGGTGGCATGTCTCACTCCTCTTTCTCATTTGTACTACCTTCTTGCTTGATGATTGGCCCAGTGCTGTCACATTAAGACCGGTTTCACACTGGTATGACACTACAGTTGTACGACTGTGGATCCGACTTTGTCCTGTGACTTGAAGTCCCACTTCAATGAACGGGGATCCGACTTTTTTCCTGACAATGCGGGCACTTCGTGTCTGGTATGAATCTTTAAGGGGAACTCCATGCCAAATTTAAAAAATAAAATGGCATGGGTTCCCTCTCCAGGAGCATACCAGGCCTTTTGGTCTGGTATGGATTTTAAGGGGAACCCCCACACCGAAAAAAACGGCTCCATTCACACTTGCTGTCTGATCAGGCCCACCTGTCCATTTTTCAGGACACTCCTTTCACCTCTATGGAGTGATGGATGTCAATGGTGACATGTCCGCTGACATCCGCCTCTATCTGATCCAATCTGGTCTGCCAAATCCATAGAGGAGAGCAGTGCTCTAATAGGTCTGTCTCTGCACAGCGAGCGGAGACGGACATGTCACCCGCCTGCTCAGCGAAGATCAATCCCTGCTGAGCAGTCCGTCAAAACGGACGTGTCCCAGGTGAAAGAGGCCTAAGGATCCACTTTTACGACTCCAAAGTTGCGCCAACTTTGTAGTGCAACTTTGACGCAACTTTGGATGGGTGCAACTTGGATCTTTGACCAGTGATAATGGACAACTTTGCACAACTGTTGCATTGTATAACTTTCAGGTATGACTTTTTCATGCAACTTTGGAGGGTTAACATTGAAGTCTGTCAGTTCCATGAAAGTCAGACCAAAGTAGTACATGAACAACTCTGAAGTTGCTGCAACTTTAAGTTACAGTTATGAATGGTTCATGCATGGATCATTGGAAAACATGGAAAACGTCTTGTCATGCAACTTTGATGTCCAAAGTTGTATGACAAGTCACGCAAGCATGAATGGAGCCTTATTGGGTGGTAGTCCGCTTTAATGGTCATAATTACAGCTGCACTGATGGCCAATTGGATGACCCGAGTATGAACATTTTAGAATGCATCTCCTTAAGTTGGAAAAAGTGTAGGTTGGTTGGGGCAACAGGATTTTATTTGTTCCATCAGAGGGCATTACAAAGAAGTTTTTATAAAATAATCAAGTTTATTGTGATTAAATAGTTTATAGCACAATTTACAAAGACCATAAAATTGCAAAGTATACAGTAATGTTTCTCTTGACGGTTACTGCACCCACAGTTTTGGTGGGGGGGGGGGGGGTTACTTCTACCTGGGAAGCTACTCCAGAGAAGGTAACTATGTGTAGACCATCTAACTCGACTTCAGTGCTTCATTCCCTCTGCCCTTCTCCTGAAGAAGCGGAAAACCGCAAAACATGTCACGTTAGACGGCCTACAGTACCGATAGAAACCTGTTGCCGCAACCCACCTATGCTTTTTGAAATACTATTTAAGATGTGGGTACATGTACATGAGTAAAGTTTTTCTCTGAGAAAGTCTCTAAATTCTCCATCCCCTCAAGTTGTTACTCTGATTTATATCTGCTGTTTTCCATTCACATGGTGACATCCTCAAAGCAAACTTTGTCCACTCTGTGATCTTGACCTTTCTCTGCTGTCATAAACCTCTCTGTTTTTATGGCTTTGTGATGTATTGTAATCTCATAAACAATTTTTAATTACCGTTAATGATTGATTCCACGAAAGAGGAACTTTATTTATTAATTTGCACAACTCTGCCAATTCTTTGTTTATAATACCATACTATCCATCGTCATTGAAAGCATACAGGGTGTGTTAGTTGTAACCTAATAATGTTTTGTTGGATTTTTGTTTAACTGCCCTTGGTGATATGTGAAGTGGTCTGTTGTTGTAGATACTATTAATTCACTTTTCAGCAATGTAGTCCAATTACCTTCTAAAAGCACTGCAGATATGAATAGCTGAAAAGTTGAATTCCAAACAGATATAAAAGACAAATGAATTCAGCACAGTAATTATTAAAGTGTCACTAAAGCCACAACAGTAAAATCAGTCTATATACGCAGTAAAGCATGCTTGTTATACTCCCTGTGGAATCTAAGGGGTCAATCCTCTGCATTGTGTAAAATAGGCTGTTTGATCTGGTCTTTTCTGATTCTCCCCTTCTTTTACTGTCCCCAATCAATCTCCTGATAGGTACTACAGAGCCTTGAGGGCACTCTGCACATGCTCAGTTTGGTGTGTATTGCTATAGTGGTGTTTTTTTTTTTTTTTTTTTTTAAGGGGAGGGCTCATGTTCTCAGCACTGTCCAGGCAGAGGGTCAAGGGTCATGCAGCCTCATAGAATAGTCAGAGGAGAATGAAAACTCCTCCTACAAGCTTTAATAATTGCTCGGCCAGACATTGATAGAAGTCATAAGACTGCTGTATACTGCTGATGAGACTTTAAATGAAACACAACGTCAGTTAAAAGGCCGGATTTTTTTTTTTTTTGTGTATATCAGAGTAAAATATTAGTATTTGATATCATAGTTGTCAGAAACCATGAAAGCAGGCCGAGACAGAAGTACAGTTAAATCACACTTGTTTAATAATAAAAGTAAAAAGAACAAACATAGCCAAAGTTCAGTATCCGGAATGGAGAGTCAGCCAAGCCAGAAGTCAGGGAACAATGTAGTGGAACAGCAAGCAGGAACTGGAGTCAGAAGGGATGTCAGCAAAGCAAGTCTTGAACAGGATCACAGGAGATAGTTTCTTTGATGTTGGCCAAGGCGAAGGCAGAGATCCTCTGGACTGGATGGCTTAAGTAGACAGGACTGACGAGCAGGATATCATCAACAGCTGAGTAACTGTGGAAAGATAGGAGCTGGCAATTAGCCGACAGCTGAGTGGCCAGCTCAGAGAAGAAGGGGCGTTTTTCAGGCGCTTTAGCGTTAAAAAAAGCGCCTGCGAAGCGCTTGAAAGAAGCCTCATCTCCAATCCCAATGTGAAAGCCCAAGTGCTTTCAACTACCAGCGCTTTACCAGCGTTTTTCGAGCGCTATTGGGGCACTTTTAACCCTTGCTAGTGGCCAAATAAAGGGTCAAAAGCGCCCACAAAATGCTGCTGCCAAAAGCGCTTTTCAGGTGTTTTGCAGGCGCTTCCTATTGATTTCACCGCTCCAAAAGCGCTGCAAAGAAGCTGTTTGCAGCACTTTGTTTGACGTCCTGCCAGCGCAGCACTTGGGCTTTTAGATTGGGATTGCAGTTGCGGCTTCTTTCAGGCGCTTTACAGGTGCTTTTTTTTTTAAAGCTAAAGCACCTGAAAAACGCCCCAGTGTGAAAGGGATCTCTGTGTGAAAGCACTCTGGCTTTTACATTGGGATTGCAGTTGCGGCTTCTTTCAAGTGCTTTGCAGGCGCTTTTTTTAACGCTAAAGTGCCTGAAAAATGCCCCAGTGTGAAAGGGGTCTAAGGGCGGAGCCCAGCCCTGACAATAGTATAGTTTGTCTATATACATATGTAAACATATAAAACATGGTAGTACAAAACAGTGGAGAGTGATTGAAGCTATACCACCTATTAGACTTCCTATTGCATGTAAAAATAATTGTCATAATTTGCAAAGAATTCATATAAACATGGTAATATTGAAAATGGGCACAGGATCGGTTTAAACGTTGCATGTACAAAAGCTTGACACGTTGCATGGAATTTTATCCACTCTTCAGGAGCAAGCATGTGTATATCTGAAATGAAATGTTTACGTTTCTAAGTAACTGCTGTAATGAGTAAAAAACAAAAGAAAATAATAAAACTGGGATACCCCCCTGTCTGGAGAGTACTTAGAAATCCCCTGTGAGGGGAAAGTGCAACACCGAGAACTGGAAGTTCCCCTAGTGGCATCATCTCCGGAAGCTGTGGCAGCATGCAACACATGCAGGGCCCATACATGGTGGCACCAGGGGCGGACAATTACCCATGGAGTGGTAGTCCCTGAAAGTAACCGTGATTGTTGCCAAAAGCATCTTGAAGGGCTTCTAGAAAGAATATGGATGTGTGTAATTGGCATATATACCATATATGCCCCACACTTGGGTGTAGAGTAGTGCAAGTGCAGATATAACTATAATATCAGTGAAGCCCAAAAAGAGAATGGGGAATGGGAAAAATAGGGTGATAATTGGAAAACAATGCCACCAAGAAATTACTAAAAGTAAACCCAATGTGTGAACTGCCAAAAAAGGGCTGTGAATAGATTCCTGCTGTTGGTAAAAGGTATTTAGCAGTTTATATTTTCTAAAACCAGGGCTTTTTTTCAGCAGGAACTAGGGGGAGCTCAGTTCCGCCAGCTCTGGCTCAGGTCTTCTGCTCCCTGCTCACCACTATCACTTGGTAACACTAAAGTCCAGCTTCTGCATTTAGGAGTGATGGCTTATCTCCCAGTAGCTCCCACAGGTCAGATCTCCTGCACAGATCCCACTGAGTGCCGGACAGGGACAAGGCAGATACAGAACAGGTGCCCAGGGTTTAGTGCAATCATGGGCAGCAGAGGGTGCGTGGTAGGCGGCACCCTCTGTGGTCTTCATTTTTCCCTGGTGACCAATTGTTGATGCTCCTACTGCATGATCTCCCTCGCAAGTGACTGTAGTATAGTATAGTATATTGGGAGGTACTACAGCCGGATAGGCGTTTCAGCTTAATATTGCAACAAAGGTAATATATATGACAGATGGTGGAGCTTTTAAGGAGGGGGGAGAAAATGAGGGCAGTGCAGGGAGGGGGTTGTATGCAGAGGAAAGAGCTACTATTTGATGCCATTTGGCAGGTATGTGTGTGTGGTTGGCATGGTCGAGTTCCTGCACCTATTCTCTGAGAAGAAAAGCCCTGACTAAAACCATTGCATTTCCATGTTCTGTGTAATGTGGGAGACCAGATATAGTGAATGCAGGGTCCTGGGTTTCATAACACTTTAAGGCTTCATGTACCCGGGACGCTTTAAAACCTCTCCTGAACAATTTAACTTGACAGATAGTAACCGCCGTTTAAAAATGTCCGTTGTGCCACATTTACATGGCGCGTTTAGCCACGTTTGAGTTTAAAAGTGTTTTTTACATTGAAAATAATCAAAAATGTTTCTCCATTAAAAACGCCTGTAAATGAAACGCGGCTAAACGCGAGTTACTGCGTTTACAAGCTGTTACAGGCATTTGGCTCTTCAGATCTGTCCTCAACGCATTTTTTTGCTTTCCAAAAAAAAGCTTCTAAACTCAACTGCCTAGAAATGACTATAAACGGCCCTGTGTACATGTACTGATAAGATAACCGAGGAGAGTTCAGGGGCAGCTTAAAAAAATGCCCTACTACTCCTAAACATCCGTTTACCAGCAGAAGTGTACATGAGGCCTAAGCCTCATGTACACGGGACGTTTTTACAACCTCTTCTAAATGATTTAACTTGACAGATAGTAACCCACGTTTAAACTGTCCGTTTTGCCGTATTTACAATGCCGCTTTTAGCCGTGTTTACGTTTTGAAGCATTAAAAAAAAAAAATATATATATATATATATATATATATATATATATATATATATATATATATAATTTTTTAATTTTTTTTCCAAATAGCCAAAAATTAAAAACGGCTGTAAACTAAACATGAGTTACCGCGTTTAGCCACGTTTTGAAGCGTTTGGCGGTTTAACCACTTGCCGCCCGCCCTATAGGCAATTGACGGCGGCAAAGTGGTTTCATAATCTTGACCGGACGTCATATGACGTGATCAGGATTATGAGCCGCTGCGCGCGATCGTTGTTGCGGGGTGTCAGTCTGATACCCGGCAACTACGATCTCGGTAAAGAGTCCCCGACGGAGACTCTTTACCATTTGATCAGCCGTGTCCAATCACGGCTGATCACAGTGTAAATGGGAAGAGCCGGTGATCGGCTTTCCCTCACTCGCGTCTGTCAGACGCGAGTAGAGGAGAGCCGATCGGCTGCTCCTCTGAC